>NC_136896.1:30377899-30397899 GCF_949152265.1 Phoxinus phoxinus
TATAAACCCAACAGATCACTCAGATCATTACGATCACATCAACTAGAAATACCAAGGGTTCACTCAAAGCACGGCGAGTCCGCTTTTAGCTATGGAGCCAGAACCAGAACCAGCTTCCAGAAGAGATCAGGTGTGCTCCTACAGTAGCCACATTCACATCCAGACTCAAAACACTTCTGTTTAGCTGTGCATTTACTGAATGAGCTGTGCCACTGTGCGTCCGACTGTTTGCACTGTATTTTATTTTATTTTATTTTTTATTCTAAACTGTTTTAATTATTCCTATTTCTTTTGATTATTTTAATTTCTTCTATGTAAAGCACTTTGAATTACCATTGTGTATGAAATGTGCTATATAAATAAACTTGCCTTGCCTTGCCTTGCCTTGCCTTGCCTAGGGCTGGTGATATAGCCAATACAGTTCCCTATAAAACATCTCTAGATATCCGTTTACATTAGTGGTGTGGATTTTTCAGGAATCTTTCTGCGGGTTGTAGTGACTCATTGAACAACTCATTTACCAGATTTGTTTACCAGAGTTTTTACAGATCGTTTCAAAGCAGCTTTACCGTGATAACAGGAAAATAATGCAACAAAGATTGTTTCTAGCAGATCTAGAAGAAAATAGTGTCGTAGTAAGTTCAGTGATGGTTCATTTTTGTTGTAAAAAGTTATTAATTTAGTTCATTTATATATATATAGCCGCTCTGGATAAAACAGCGATGTCATCGTCCAGTTCAGTTCTCATATAATTGTGTCAGTTCAGCCAGATCAATAATATTGTTAAATATTAATGTGCTTTATAAGTAATAAACATAAAATCAATATCACATTTGCAATCGTGCTGACATATGACTTGCTTATGTAATATGTTATAAATATTAAAAGCAGCATATTTTAATATGTTAGTGGCAGTATTGCTTTAGTTCCTGAAACTTGCTCTGATACAAACATTATTCCATCATTTGTTGTTTATGATTGTATCTCATGTGTCCAAGTCAAACTTCATCCCCAAAACATGAAAGAAATAAGAATAAGAAATTATATTTTGTTTGAAAAATAATCTCTGTTTTTAGGAGCAAAAATCCAGCTTTTAATGTAGTTTATGTGTGTATGTGGAGTTATTAATCTGCTTTAACACACACCATGTGTAAGTTCATAAGTGGACAGCATTGCTGAGTATTTTCTGCTTAAAACTGCAGTGAACCAAAGACAGTCTCAAACACACGGTTTGAAATCGCTGGTGTTTCTGACGTCACACACTACCTTGACCAATCAGATCAACGTGTGATCGTCAACCAGTGGATCTCTGAGTGAGGAAGTGAGTGGAGGCGGGGCTCATTTGCATATTCATAGAACCGTGTAACCAATCAGGTCAACGTGTGATCGTCAACCAGTGGATCTTATTATTATTATTATTATTATTATTATTATTAAATGAGGCAAGGGTGTCGAGTTACATTCAAGATATTTTAACCCCTTATATTGGCATTAAGGGGCCATTATATATTTAAAACAGTAATATCCTATACTAAACCTAAACCAATCTTGACAAACTATATATCATTTGAAAGCTTACAATCTTTACATTACAAAAAAAGGCCTGAAAATGTTTTGAATATAAAGAAAACAATAATAGATTCAGCATTAGTGATGTGTCAGCGAGCTATAATGCACATACGTGATCTTCTGTGTTTCTTAGAGGATGAATTCATTTCAAAATCTGCCAAACTTCCAACACTACTTCTGAACAGGACGAATACTTCATAAATTGTATGAAAATTGTCAAAATAATGGTTCAGACTCAAACAACATATGGAAATGGCGGCACCCTTATATGGACAGTAATGTCCACTAGTGGAGAAGTGTGGTACTGCGCCCAAACTACATCTCATTGAACGCTCATTTTTTGAGATATCAACCTAAAATTTGACACAACTTGTTTAGATTTTTGGCTTTGATTTTTTTGCAGTTTTAGAGTCCACCAGGTTTTGAAAATATATATTTTATATAAAATATGAATAATACAATTTTTAACGTTGTACATTTTCATAAACTGAAACTTCTATAACTTTTATTCTGTTTAACTGTATTAATTTATTTCACTTCTACATAAATCTGCCAAACGTCTTCTTAAAAACAAGACCAATCTTACATCTATATTCCAAAGCATTCTTGAATTACAACCATTTAAGTTCGGAGTGTGCGTTTTCATGTCTATTAAAAAAGGGGGGCGCTTGATAAGGGGTTAAGACATGAAGATGTTTTTTTGAAGTAAAAAACATTTAAATATGTGATTTTGGTGATCAAAGATGAGTTTTAAAGGATAAAAAAATTTACTACAGCGGGACTAAGACACAACTCTTACACTCTTCAATGGGATTCGCAAGACAAGGATCATGAAACTAGTCAGTATTTAGGAAACTGTATCGCCAAATTTTGCTTGACCAACACGCCACAACATTGTCCATCGTCTCAACAAACAATTATGTGTAAATTAGTGAAAGTGGATCAAATCATTTTAAAGAGACTCCAATGAGCCACAAGAGGAGATTTAGCCCGCGCTCAGTATTGACCACGCGGTTGATTCATTAAAGACGCTGATGCAAACATGTGCAACTCATTTCTCCTCCCTTAATCCACTGTAATCCTGTTTAGCACTGAATGTGTCCATTATCTGCGGGAGTAATGAAGCCGGTTCTGCCAGCATCATGTTCATTCACAATCACGATAAAACTTCATAAAACATCGGCTGCTTGATGTCAAATATCATGTCAAATAAATATTACAAATCTTATTGTACAGGCTACGCTACTGTTCAAAAGTTAGTTTTTTTTATGAAATTAATAATTTTACTCAAGGACGGTGAAGACATTTAAAATGTTATAAATAAATATTTCAAGTAATGATCCTGAAAATTTGAATATATCATGTTTTCCACAAAAATATTGACTGTTTCAACACTGATAATAATCATAGTAAATGTGTCTTGAGCAGCAGATCATCATATTATACTGATTTCTGAAGGATCATGTGACACTGAAGACTGGAGTAATGATGCTGGACATTCAGCTTTGATCACAGGAATAAATTACACTTTACTAGATATTCACCAATTATTTTAAATTGCAATATACCATTTTTATTAAATTAATGCAGCCTTCTGGAGCAAATTTTTAAATATCTTACTGAACCCAAAATTTTGAATGGTGTTCAAGAGTGTTTAGTCAGGTTTATGCTTATAATAATTGTATGAATTTTTTTTTACGTTTCCAGCCACCGCCACTATTATTGATAATTTTCTCAAAAGGCTGAATCAGAATAATTTGTTGTAAAATATCTAAACATGGAATTTATTAGAAAATACACAGAATTTAAAACCACACAATTTTGCTTCTCAAGTAAATGTATCTCTTATTAATAGCATTAGCAATAGCACAAAAAAAAAAAAAATTATTTTGCATCTTTGCAAAAGTCTTTGCAGTGTGACATGAAGGCTTTAGCTTTCCGAATCTCAGGCTTTTGTTCCTGTTTCTTCACGGAGATTAGCATCAATTTACTCGAATTAACCTGAGCAGCAGAGTTGAGGCATGAGTGCTTCTGTGCAGATGAACAGGTGCATTCACACACACACACACTATCCCTAAACCTGCCCATCACAAACACACACACACACACACACACACACACACACACACACACACACACACACACACACACACACACACACACACACACTATCCCTAAACTATGGCGTTATTTTCCTGTCAAATGTCGAGAGCGCATTATTGTAGCGCGAAAGTACATTAATATAATGCGCGAGCGCGAATCTCTCTGCTCGCGCACGAAATATGATGCGCGAGCGCGAATATCTCTGCTCGCGCGCGGAATATAATGTACCGAGCGCGAATCCCGCGCGCGCGCTCTCAGATACACGATGCTCTTGTAAGAATGATCTCTGGGCTCGCTCAGAGAATATGCCTGCACTTAAAACCTGTTCAGTGCCATCGCGAATCTCTCCTCTTCGCTTAAAGTAAGCGTGTATGTGCTTAGACTGTGACCCGTGCGTTCGCGCATGCCTAAGTACTCTTCTCTTCCATTTCTTTCTCTTTGCTCTTGCCATAAACGCTGTCAAAACGGCAACAACCAATCATAAATAGGCTTCAACGGCTGACCAATGAAAACGCGACATCGTACATGGAATCTTATTGGTTGATATTGAACCGCACATGGAATAAGTTAAATCAAGACGAGCCGAGATGGATCCGCCGAATCGACGAGTTTTATTTGTTTTAATGTTAAATATGTCAAATGTATCTTAGAAATGTCTGGGAAGAGGGCGATTGGATTATTTTACATATAAATGAATGACCTAGACTGTCTATCTGCACAATATGTTTTGTAAAAATTGGTACTCCAGACTCTAAAGTTATCTGAAAGGAAATTTTACAGGGCTGGATTTCCCGAAACCTTCTTTAAATTATTATACCTTAAACTAAAGCTATATCTAACGTTAATACGTGTTTCCCGAAACGTTCTTATTTAAGTATAACTTTATAACATTTTACTAACATTCGTTAGTAAGGTTGGTCTGGACCACTCTTAGCTATAGGATACCTTATCACTGTGATAGGCTATATACGAATATAATTCTGAAGCTGTAGGCTAACACACCCAGTGTTCAATTAGGATTATGGCAAAGAATAAATTATGCAAAGATTCACTGCTAAATTCAAATGTGCTTTTGCACTGAACCAGAGACAAAGGCGCTTAACTCTTGTCATATTTCATACACATAGGCTATCTATTTTTTTCTATTCTACTAGTAGTAGCTACGTGGTGGTGGGGTACTTACGTTAGTTACTTACATTCTTATATGTATAAATATATTCCTTTGTGTTCAACAGATCAAAGAAATTCATACTGGTTTGAAACTACTTGAGTGGGAGTAAATTATGACTTTAATCATTTTAATTTTGGGTTTAATTTTAATTTTTCCCTTTAAGCAACAATAAGGTATAGTTCGGGGAACACGTCTAGAAAAGGTATCTTCAAATACCTTTAGAGTCTTATCTTAGATTCCCCCCAAATATTTGTTCAGATTTGAATTTAGCAGTTGATCTCGCTACGTACTTAATGGTTAATAACTGGTGTGATTGCACGAGACAATATGTTAATTATCAGACGTAAACTATTATTTTTGCCTTTTGGAATCGGCTTTCAAATCTATTTGGCTCAAAAATCTCACTTTCAATGGGCATGGCACCTGTAGTGTGAACAATGTGGTTGACAGTCTAGGTCATTTATATGTAAAATAATCCAATCGCCCTCTTCCCAGACATTTCTAAGATACATTTGACATATTTAACATCAAAACAAATAAAACTCGTCGATTCGGCGGATCCATCTCGGCTCGTCTTGATTGAACTTATTCCATGTGCGGTTCAATATCAACCAATAAGATTCCATGTACGATGTCGCGTTTTCATTGGTCAGCCGTTGAAGCCTATTTATGATTGGTTGTTGCCGTTTTGACAGCGTTTATGGCAAGAGCAAAGAGAAAGAAATGGAAGAGAAGAGTACTTAGGCATGCGCGAACGCACGGGTCACAGTCCAAGCACATACATATGGCGTTATTTTCCTGTCAAATGTCGAGAGCGCATTATTGTAGCGCGAAAGTACATTAATATAATGCGCGAGCGCGAATCTCTCTGCTCGCGCACGAAATATGATGCGCGAGCGCGAATCTCTCTGCTCGCGCGCGGAATATAATGTACCGAGCGCGAATCCCGCGCGCGCGCTCTCAGATACACGATGCTCTTGTAAGAATTTTCTCTGGGCTCGCTCAGAGAATATGCCTGCACTTAAAACCTGTTCAGTGCCATCGCGAATCTCTCCTCTTCGCTTAAAGTAAGCGTGTATGTGCTTAGACTGTGACCCGTGCGTTCGCGCATGCCTAAGTACTCTTCTCTTCCATTTCTTTCTCTTTGCTCTTGGCATAAACGCTGTCAAAACGGCAACAACCAATCATAAATAGGCTTCAACGACTGACCAATGAAAACGCGACATCGTACATGGAATCTTATTGGTTGATATTGAACCGCACATGGAATAAGTTCAATCAAGACGAGCCGAGATGGATCCGCCGAATCGACGAGTTTTATTTGTTTTAATGTTAAATATGTCAAATGTATCTTAGAAATGTCTGGGAAGAGGGCGATTGGATTATTTTACATATAAATGAATGACCTAGACTGTCTATCTGCACAATATGTTTTTGTAAAAATTGGTACTCCAGACTCTAAAGTTATCTGAAAGGAAATGTTACAGGGCTGGATTTCCCGAAACCTTCTTTAAATTATACCTTAAACTAAAGCTATATCTAACGTTAATACGTGTTTCCCGAAACGTTCTTATTTAAGTATAACTTTATAACATTTTACTAACATTCGTTAGTAAGGTTGGTCTGGACCACTCTTAGCTATAGGATACCTTATCACTGTGATAGGCTATATACGAATATAATTCTGAAGCTGTAGGCTAACACACCCAGTGTTCAATTAGGATTATGGCAAAGAATAAATTATGCAAAGATTCACTGCTAAATTCAATGTGCTTTTGCACTGAACCAGAGACAAAGGCGCTCAACTCTTGTCATATTTCATACACATATCTATTTTTTTCTATTCTACTAGTAGTAGCTACGTGGTGGTGGGGTACTTACGTGTTACTTACATTCTTATATGTATAAATATATTCCTTTGTGTTCAACAGATCAAATAAATTCATACTGGTTTGAAACTACTTGAGTAGGAGCTAAATTATGACTTTAATAATTTTAATTTTGGGTTTAATTTTCATTTTTCCCTTTAAGCAACAATAAGGTATAGTTCGGGGAACACGTCTAGAAAAGGTATCTTCAAATACCTTTAGAGTCTTATCTTAGATTCCCCCCAAATATTTGTTCAGATTTGAATTTAGCAGTTGATCTCGCTACGTACTTAATGGTTAATAACTGGTGTGATTGCACGAGACAATGTGTTAATTATCAGACGTAAAATATTATTTTTGCCTTTTGGAATCGGCTTTCAAATCTATTTGGCTCAAAAATCTCACTTTCAATGGGCATGGCACCTGTAGTGTGAACAATGTGGTTGACAGTCTAGGTCATTTATATGTAAAATAATCCAATCGCCCTCTTCCCAGACATTTCTAAGATACATTTGACATATTTAACATTAAAACAAATAAAACTCGTCGATTCGGCGGATCCATCTCGGCTCGTCTTGATTGAACTTATTCCATGTGCGGTTCAATATCAACCAATAAGATTCCATGTACGATGTCGCGTTTTCATTGGTCAGTCGTTGAAGCCTATTTATGATTGGTTGTTGCCGTTTTGACAGCGTTTATGCCAAGAGCAAAGAGAAAGAAATGGAAGAGAAGAGTACTTAGGCATGCGCGAACGCACGGGTCACAGTCCAAGCACATACACGCTTACTTTAAGCGAAGAGGAGAGATTCGCGATGGCACTGAACAGGTTTTAAGTGCAGGCATATTCTCTGAGCGAGCCCAGAGAAAATTCTTACAAGAGCATCGTGTATCTGAGAGCGCGCGCGCGGGATTCGCGCTCGGTACATTATATTCCGCGCGCGAGCAGAGAGATTCGCGCTCGCGCATCATATTTCGTGCGCGAGCAGAGAGATTCGCGCTCGCGCATTATATTAATGTACTTTCGCGCTACAATAATGCGCTCTCGACATTTGACAGGAAAATAACGCCATACTAAACCTGCCCATCACACACACACACACACACACACACACACACACACACACCCTATCCCTAAACCTGCCCATCACACACACACACACACACACACACACACACACACACACACACTCTCTATCCCTAAACCTTCCCATCACACACACACACACACACACACACACACACACACACACACACACACACACACACACACACACACACACACACACACACACACACAATCCCTAAACCTGCCCATCACACACACACACACACACACCCTATCCCTAAACCTTCCCATCTCACACACACACACACACAGCCCCTATCCCTAAACCTGCCCATCACACACACACACACACACACACACACCCATATCCCTAAACCTGCCCATCACACACACTCACACACACAGGTTAGGAGGAGTCCGAAGTGACTGAAGTTGATGTTGTTGTGCATGTGTGTGTCTATGTGCGTGTGTGTGTGTGTGTGTGTGTGTGTGTGTGTGTGTAAGAGAGAGTGTGTGTGTGCATGTGTGTCTGTGTGCATGTAAAAGAGAGAAATGAGAAATAACCGTGTGTGGGAGTGTGAGGGGGTTGTGTGTTTACACGTATTAATAAGGATCTGTAAAAGCCTGGGGTGATATCTGTCCCCCGGCGCCTCAGCTAATGGTTATAAATGCTGCAATATTTCACGATTTATTAATATCTGGGCCTCCAGCTGTAGACCTGCAGGACAGACGGCCTCAATACCTCAATACCTGTGATGCTCAACTCATTAAACTCATTTACAAATCATTATCCCCAAACTTTCTGTCCCCCTTACTCTCCTCCTCTTATAATCACTGCACACACACACATCCATGTGTCCAGATCAATGTGCATCACACACACGTACAGTAAAGCAGGAGACCTTAAAGTGTGCTTCATAATGGCCGATGCTTTCTTTCATATCTGGAAGGGTTTAAGTGGATTATGCCAGATATGCACGGATGAATCATTTTACAATAAGATCAATAACATGCATTTTTGAGCATATAGATAGAGAAAATTGATTTCCATAAAGTATACCAAACTTTATCGCATACAGTGCAATCAACTGCTTGTTTGTTAATATTGTTGCAAAATGTAATCATATTTTTGCCCAGCTCTAAATAAAAATTTGTATATATATATATATATATATATATATATATATATATATATATATATATATATACACACACACAGTACACTCATGTAAAGCTATACTATAGCAAATCTCCTCTGCTTGATTGTTTATATCATCACAAAATATGAACTACTATAATCTGATATGATTTAAGATATTATTGAGATTTTCTAAACATTAACATCATGATTTTTGAAACACTGAGTTGTGAAAAGCGCTTTACAAATACACTGTACTTGACTTTAACAATAAACAACATTTGTTTGTTGCAACCTGTTTTATTTCTGTAATCTGACATATTTAAATGTGTCATATTTTTAAATGTAATTTAATATGATATATTTAAATATGATATAACTCAGGATATTTAATGAAGAAAATACCCTTTTATAAATATATATATATGGTACTTATTGGAGGATTCGGGACATTTTTGCCGTGACGTGTGTGTGTGTGTGTGTGTGTGTGTGTGTGTGTGTGTGTGTGTGTGTGTGTGTGTAGGGTTGTGTGTTATTGACAAAAATATATATATATATATTCTGGGATTTTATCACTAATGATAATTAAACAATATTTTGTTTATTATTATAATGCGTGGTTGTTGTTTTTTTACAATATTTGTTTGTTTAAATAGATTTTTACCTTTATACATGTTTTAACTAAATAAATGTATGCATATTTTTTTGTGTCAAATTCTTACATTTAATCAATAAATTAAATTAGAATATGAATAATAAATAAAAATGTGCTGTTTTACAGTAATCGTGACAAACAGTGCTAATCTGTAATGATTCAGCGAGGTCAACTATGACATATAAATGCTGGTACAGTGTTCAGGATAAAGCTGAAGAGCCGGTAGTGTTAATGTGATGCTATGAAAAGCCATTGATATAAACTATAGTCTCACAGAGCTGGGTCTATACAGTCTTTAGTCTCAAATCTATGTTATAATCAAACTATCATAAGCGTGTAATCTGTCGACATGATGCCGGTGAATCTCAGAGCTTATGCAAACATTTCCACATCGCTGTTTTCTGATGCTTTCTGAACCGCTGACTCCTCAATGACAGATTTAGTTATTGAGAGGAAAGAGCGCAGCACATATTCACATATTCATATAAATGTCTCTCTCAGAACAAGTGTGGACGGCGTCGGGATGTTCGGTAACAGTATATCTCTGCAAAGCTATTTCCATATCATTTTACTTCTAAGCAAAAAACTAAAATAAGTTTGCCGTGAGAACATCAGGCTATGAATCACGTTCAGTCTCTTGTACGTTACGTGTGCTGCAGTTCACTTTACAGCCACCGGTGTCACTCAAAACAAGAGTTTCTGAATTCTACATTTAGTTGAAGAAAATTGCTCTTTAAGATGAAGGAAAAGTGGCGTGCACTCTTGAGTCAATCGAAGGAGGACAAAGAAACTGTTTTAAAAGGACAGTAGTGTCACGAGTCTTACCTGTATGTTGTCAAAAGAAGCTTTATTGGTCACGTCGTAGAGCAGCAGAAGAGCTGAAAACAGACACACGATATAATCACATTATGGAAGAATGAAAAACAACATCAACTCAGACGTTTGATGTCCTGTTGCACTCTTTACTAGAAGACAAAGCAGTTTAAAGCATGACTTCTTTCAGTGTGTGATGCATTTATGGAGTCAGTGCTTTATTTGGGGTTTGGGGGAAATGAGTCTGTGAAGGGCAAACATTAAACACACGAGGAACGAACACACACACACACACACACACACACACGCTTCTATTCAGAACGGAGAAGGTCTGAATGGAAATTTATCAGCTCTTAACAGCGACAGAGTTTCCCTGCAAGGCGCTTTTAATTCTTCGTTGTTTTATTTGCAAGACAATAAACCCGAACGAGTGTATTGTCTCGAACCGAGACCCGCGTTGAGTGACAGGAGCCAAACCTCGGGAAGAATGATAGGGAATGACAGCAGTGTTTCGGGGTCCTGTACGACCGTGTGTGTGTGTGTGAACCCAACGACACACACATTCAGGTGTGCAGACGGAAATAACTCACAGGTCATTCACGAGCATCTCTAAAGCCAGGTGTTCTCCATTTATAATGTCTGAACAAATATATGTTACAATAGAGCGGAAACACAAGCCGCTGTAACCTTGAAACTATTACTGCTCGTGTGTGTAAGATCGAGTATCAGAGAGAGATTGTAGAAGCTGACAGGTTTATACTGGTTTGAACACAGATCTAAACTTAAGTGTAATGATGAAATTCACACTGAAGGTTGGTTTCTTTTTAAAGACAACATGCAGATTATTGCAGAAGTGAAATCAGCTTTAAAAATACTACTGTAAAGCAAATTAACACTTTTTTAGATTTTACAACATAATGTGGACCCTAAAACTACTATAAAATCAAATATAGTATATATATAATAAAATAAAAATGTGTGCAACCAACTATTTTTAGTTAAAATTGTCACAGATTGCAAGGTAACACAATGTTCAAAACTGTTTTCACAGGATGGATTTGAATATATTGTAAAATGTAATTGGTTGAAACCAGGAAACTGATAAATTTTATTTTTCAGAATTCTTTGATGAATAGAAAGTTAAAAGAACAGAATTTATTGGAAAAAAAATCTGTCAGTTTTTATCAATTCAATGCATCCTTGCTGAATAAAAGTATTAATTTAATTATACATTTATACAGTATATATTTATATAAAAACCCTACATACCTCAAACTTTTGAACGGTAGTGTATGTCTGAAATTTCATACACATTTTAACATTTAACAACTTTAATAATGGTTAAAAATGGTTTTGGTTAGAGGCAAAAACTGCAATGACACTAAGTTTGTATTGGCTTATGCAAAAATCACACAAAAGCCATTTGAAAAGCAGCAATTTAATGACTCAAACGTGCCCAAAATATCTTAAATCCGCACTAGGTTTTGAAACAGCCATAATTTTGTACTTATGAAGCTTGAATGTTTTACTGTGTCACTAAACGCAGAAATATCGAGCACCCGATGTCTCCATGTAAAAAAAAAATATGTTGGTTTAACTTAAAAAAGCAAGTTACCTTAAAATTTTGAGTTATTTGTAATAAAAAATTTGAGTTAAAACAATGAAGAAGAATGGTTTAATAAACAAACTCAAAATAGTATGTTATCTTCACACATTAGTTATTGAAGTTGATTTGACAAAAGATAAAAAGTTGTGATAAAAAAATCATCAAAATATTTTTTTACAGTGTACGATGTGATGTCTGTTCTGTATATGTCAGGTTAGCATATGCAAAAGCTGGAACAAAAGATGCTTCAAATGCACATCGGCCGGAGTAAACAGCAGAACTGGAGCAGAGAAACAAAGGCTCTTCACAAAGTGTCTTTTCAGAGCCGAGTTCGACTGACGTGTGTGAGTGGCACTACAACAATGACTGCAATTATCAATCATTATGTCAAAACCATTTCTGAAGCCCATCATTATCTTGCTCTCAAAACCCTGTCCAAAAAAACCCTATCGTTTATTACTGACCCATGGGAGAGAAAGCAGACGAGTGAGCCTATAGCCACAAACCACAGCACTCGGAAAGCCTTTTCATCACTGATATGAGGTGAATTTTTTATTTTTATTTATTTTATTTTTTTTATGTAGGTGTCTTAATATATTAGCTATGCATTTGGTTTATAAGGTGGTTGAAAATCTATTTAGGTAAATAAGCCTGAGCGTTGAGATTGTTTAAACGGATAAACCTCATGCATCATTGATTTTGGGTTTCAAAGTGTCGTTTTCCCTTCACATTGTGTGTGTTTGTTTTATCTGATGGATAGATGATGAATATACTGTAGATCTGGTGAAGAATCATCATTTCTCATTCAGATCTCGCTAAAACATTTCTAGGCCACATTTCACCCTTAAGCCAAAATAAATCGGGTTTCAAATCAAGAAGATTAAGCCTATTTTTAGGACCACCCACCCAATTATCATCACCGTAATTTAAATGAGCATTTTATTCCCATTTATCCTCAATGGGAATTCCTGTTTTTCTGCTGGTGTTAATGTCAGCAACCAAAAGAAAAAAACTTTGTGACCAATCAGGTCGACGTGTGATCGCCAACTTCCTTTAACCACCCAATACCTAAACTTAAAGCCCCCCTGTAGTCAATCATTGTATTCCATACAACTCATTTTTGATCACCAAATTGATCTCTGAATACAATGTAATGAACTGACTCCATATGAGGAAATGTCATGAACTTGTAATTCCAGTGAAAAGCATGATAACTTAGACACTTCGAATTTATATGGAAACAAGCTTTAGGAGCTTTCCATCTTTACTCTCCTCATGTTACGTTGCATTCGGAGATCGACTACTTATGACTGACAGAATTCCAGCCACCGGAAACACTAACTGATCATAGATATATACACTAGATGTTGCCTTGGCTACGGCAGTTCATTGCAACGAATGGGGGCCCCTCCTCTTTGACTGTGCGTTCACACCGCCGGCGGCGAGAGCGTCAAATTGGCCGGAAGGCATTCATTTTCAATAAGAGCCGGCGGCGAGCTCCGGCGAGAGCGGCGCGGCGCGTCTTGGACGGCGAGAGCGGCGAGAAGAGTTGAAATTTGTCAACTTTATGGTAATAAGCTATGACGCGGTTCGGCGGCAACCAGCGGCAACCAATCGGAATGTAGAAGTCCTCCGCCTGAGAGGATACCAGAGAACACAATCCTGTAAACTTTGGTTCCGACCACATTAGTTCCTAAGCAAAATGGAGGAAAAGTTCATTATTTCTGTTGCGGGTTTCCCGTTATTGTACGACGTGTCCCTGTTTACATACAGGGACATTAATAAAAAGAACGACGAATGTAAAAGGTGTCTGAAATTGTTGGTGTTTTGTTACTTTCACATTAAAAATATTTTATTAGGTTAACTTATACCCTACGTGTGGCCAGTCTGCACAGAATATGATACTGATTTATGTTCAGTTCTCATTTGCTTTGCGGCTCCTTTAAATAAAGTTTTTAAAAAATCACGCATTCTAAAATCTACGTCAGAGCGCCAGAGCGTCCCCGAATCTCACGGCGTCGGTGGCAGGGCGGCGAGAGCGAATTTTGCCACTCTCGCCGCCGGCGGTGTGAACGTACGGTAATGCATCAGCATCAATGTAGAGGTCTAACGGAAATAAAATCACCATAAATCGTCATGTTTTAAAATCGTCATAGTTTTTTGGGGTTCGTTCCAACGGTCAGACATGTATTTATTATTGAGTCCAGAGAAAGAATTTTTTTTTTTTTTTTTTTTTAAACATTCTTCCTAGTTCAGATTTTGTTCGTGTGAACATCCATACGCAGCACAAAAGTCTGGCATCATCCATGAATTTGAAGTACAGGCGGAGATAGCAGCGTTACCTAGCTACTTCCTATGACAAGACCCCTGTTCCAAGAAGGCGGCGGTTTTGACGCATGCTTAGAACCCCAAGGCGACATATAGTGTATATATGCTAACTGATAAAGTGAGTCGTACAAAATCTTTCTTTTTAGGAAACTCTGTGTACACACACACTGTATAATGCTGGAGTTCATGTGTGGAGCCGCTGGTGACACTTCCAGCAGTTTCATGTTGTATCGAGCCGCATTAGTGTTTTTAAAAATAGCGATTTTCATAGAAGTGCCCCATGCACTCCCATTCAAAAGGCATTTTGAGCTAAAATGAAAATACGGTCAAACTTAAAAGTGGCGTTTCCATCCTAATTATTCTTTTACACGAAAGTTTGACTTCACACGAAAAAGCTGGATTTTCACCACAGGGGGACTTTAAGTCCTAAAAACAGAGATTATTTTTTAAACAAAATATAATTTCTTATTCTTATTTCTTTCATGTTTTGGGGATGAAGTTTGACTTGGACACATGAGATACAATCATAAACAACAAATGATGGAATAATATTTGTATCAGAGCAACTTTCAGGAACTAAAGCAATACTGGCACTAACATATTAAAATATGCTGCTTTTAATATTTATAACATATTACACAAGCAAGTCATATGTCAGCACGATTGCAAATGTGATATTGATTTTATGTTTATTACTTATAAAGCACATTAATATTTAACAATATTATTGATCTGGCTGAACTGACACAATTATATGAGAACTGGACTGGACGATGACATCGCTGTTTTATCCAGAGCGGCTCTATATATATAAATGAACTAAATTAATAACTTTTTACAACAAAAATGAACCATCACTGAACTTACTACGACACTATTTTCTTCTAGATCTGCTAGAAACAATCTTTGTTGCATTATTTTCCTGTTATCACGGTAAAGCCGCTTTGAAACGATCTGTAAAAACTCTATATAAATAAATAAAGGTGACTTGACTATTAATAAGCAGTAATTAGGATTATATTGAGGCAAAATTATAGTTATAGTGAGAATTAGACAGCGTATTACTTCAAAGAATATCATAAAAGGTTGCATTTCAGAAGCGCATAATGTATTTAAATGCATTCATCTCCCAGATCTCATGTGAAGGTGTGCTAGCAGTGTCTCTCGGTGAGCTGGACGACACACAGGCACAGATGGGAGAGGCAGTGTGTGGGCGTCACGAGTACAGTAGAGTCTCACACACACGGATACACTCGGACTAATAAACCATACATGCAGGACCGTACGACAGCCGTCTATGCGATGCGTTTGCATGTGACAAGCTCTTCAGGGGGAATCGTTGGCTGCATAAAAGTGTGCATTCATTTAAACGTCAATCAAACGTCAAAGCGCATGCTGAGTGTGTGTGTGTGTATGCATCAGAACCTCATTTAAAAAGGTCATAATAGCTGCTGTTTATGATCCAATCAGTCTCGTTTGAAAGTGTAGGAACGTGGGCTGGTGTGTGGGTCGCACATGCTCTCGGGAAGCGTTTTTTTGCTTAAGCATCACTGAAAAATGAACAATGCACTAAAACGGGAGCGCACAGCAGCCGACAGGAACATGCATGTAGTTATGACTGACTGTCGTTTGGTTCTGCTTTAGATGGCCGATACTTCAGTGCTGAAACACAAGCACGATTCAAGCTTACAGCGTTGAAATTCAGTAGTGCATCTCTGCTGAGGTATATGTGTGTACAAGGTATTATATATTCAAGAGATAGTTACTGTATGCTGAACAAGTCTTTACCACACGATAAAGTGTTACTACAGGATTTGCACACAAAAGTCGCTTTGCAAAATGTTTTCTACACGAGGACCCTTTTACAAGGTCTTCATTTTTTTTTGTCTCGACTAGAACAGGTTTTCCTGCTTGAATGTTGATTATTTTCCTCATATTCTCCATTGTTGCGGCTCCTCTCTTCCCAGTCTGTCAGTAACGCTCGGTTTACTTCCTGTCTCTATGAAGCCCCTCCTTCTGAAAAGCACACTGTGCTCTGATTGGTCGGCTGGAGCAGTGTGTTGTGATTGGTCGAGCGCTTTGAGTGTGTTTGGGAAAGTCCCGCCCCTTTTTCATAATCACCAGTTTAACACACTACTAACTAACTCAACCAGGTCCCGCCCCTTTATTCTGCGCATTAATTATTATAATGAGGAATATTGTGACGTGTTCGTTCCCGGAAGAAACTCAAGACTACAATGGAGGCGTTTCAGCGAGTAAAAAAAGTAAAACACTTGGTTTAATGTTCTAAAACTACGACCAAGAACCGAATTTCATCAACATGCCGAATTTTTTTTTTTATGTTTGCCATTTTCTCTCCCATAGAAAACCGTTTTAAGTGTCAACGCCCCCCTTTTCTTAATAGACATTAAATGGTTGTAATTCAAGAATGCTTTGGAATATAGACATAAGATTGGTCTTGTTTTAAAGAAGACGTTTGTCAGATTTGTGTAGAAGTTACAGAAAAAAAGTTATAGAAGTTTGAGTTTATGAACATGTACAATGTAAAAAATTTAATTATTCATATTTTATATAAAATATACTTTTTCAAAACCTGGTCGACTCTAAAACTGCAAAAAAATCAAAGCCAAAAAATCTGAACAAGTTGTGTTTCAAATTTTAGGTTGATATCTCAAAAAATCAGCTTTCAGTGAGATTTAGTTTGGGCGCAGTACCACACTTCTCCACTAGTGGACATTACTGCCCGTATAAGGGCGCCTCCATTTCCATATGTGTTTTTTTCTTTATATTTAAAACATTTTCAGACCTTTTTTTCTAAAAAAATTGAATGGATGCTATCTTTTGAACTCTTGGCATGAAAACAAACTGAGGTTTCCTCCATTCTTTCATGATTTTTCATGTTCATCACTATTTCAAAATAAAGGTCTGAACGCGTTAGGAGTATGAACATATTCTTGTTGCAAATTGATAAATTACGGATCCTCTGTCATTTATTTAGAAAATCAGTGGACAGCAGGAGAAGAACAACACTGAATGCAACTGATCAAATGCAGATAAACATATAATCATGCAGGACAGCACAATAAATGTTTTTTTTTTTTGCTGTTGCATTTACACAATTTCAATGTTTTTATTGATATTCAATTTAAATTATTTTTCCTTTTCAAATTTAAATACATACTCGGACTCAACGCGGGTGAATCACACTTATGCCGTTCTTTATGCATTTACAACATTTCTGTTTTCTCATTCATTTCTGTTGTGTTTATGCAGTTCAGTCATATTCATAATTCAATAATAATACATTTGTAGAGGCACATTTTAGTTTATTTATATGATAAACCGAAAGCCACTTAATGTAAAATCTAAACAAAACTAGTTGAGAAGCTGAAAGAGAGAGATAAAGTGAAGGAGAAACAGAGAAATAAAGTGTCAAATGGCTTAGATGTGCCATTTTTAGAATGATATTAATAAAAGCATTAACTAAGTCACAGCAGGAGTTTAGACAGAGAAACACTGCCAAACTTTTGCAACTTTAACACTTTCTTAATCTGTTTTTTGTACTTGTTATCTTGTTTTCCTTTAAAAATATCATGCATTAAAATTAGGCAAAATTTTCTCACCTCATTTGCATTTTAATTCCCTTGTTTTATTAATCATACGCTCATTTTATCAAATCCTGGCCATGCAATCAAAATTACTTCCCTAATTTTAATAAATCATGGCCACGATTTACTAATTCGTCCCGTTGTTTTACTAAAAGGGGTTTAAAAGTTAGTATAAAAGTTCATTATTTTGGTTATTGGGTGTAATAGAATAGGTTAGCATGCTTTAGGCCAGATTTACTAACAGTCTGCGCCAGCTCAAACCTTCTTTTGGTGTTAACCCCTTATATTGGCATTATATAATTAAAACAGTACTAAACCTAAACTAATCTTGACAAACTATATATCATTTGAAAGCTTACAATCTCTAGTTTACATATTTGGTGAATGATTTTCAAAATAAATTACAGAGGAGCCGTAATTTATCAATTTGCAACAAGAATATGTTCATACTCCTGAGGCGTTCAGACCTTTATTGTGAAATAGTGATGAACATGAAAAATCATGAAAGAATGGTAGAAAGCTTCAGTTTGTTTTCATGCCAAGAGTTCAAAAGATAGCATCCATTCAATTCTTTTAGAAAAAAAGCTCTGAAAATGTTTTAAATATAAAGAAAACAATAATAGATTCAGCATTAGTGATGTGGCGGCGAGCTATAATGCACATACGTGATCTTTTGTGTTTCTTAGAGGTAGAATTCATTTCAAAATCTGCCAAACTTACAACACTACTTCTGAATAGGATGTGTACTTCATAAATTGTATGAAAATTGTCAAAATAATGGTTCAGACTCAAACACATATGGAAATGGAGGCGCCCTTATATGGGCAGTAATGTCCACTAGTGGAGAAGTGTGGTACTGCGCCCAAACTAAATCTCACTGAAAGCTGATTTTTTGAGATATCAACCTAAAATTTGAAACACAACTTGTTCAGATTTTTGGCTTTGATTTTTTTCCACCAGGTTTTGAAAATATATATTTTATATAAAATATGAATAATTACATTTTTAACATTGTACATTTTCATAAACTCAAACTTCTATAACTTTTTGTCTGTTTAACTTTCTTAATTTATTTCACTTCTAAAAAAAATTGTGTCTTCTTTAAAACAAGACCAATCTTACATCTATATTCCAAAGAATTATTGAATTACAACCATTTAAGTTCGGAGTGTGCATTTTAATGTCTATTAAAAAAGGAGGTGCCGCTTAAGGGGTTACAAAACTACTGTCAGGATTTACTAAAGACACGCAGTGAACAATTTCCACTTAAAGGCGTGGACAGGGTTATTTTTGCATATGCATTTGTAGGAGTTTCCATTTCAGATGCGAAATGTATGAGAGTGGAGTATTTAAATGATCATGCACAGTGATTTACTAAGGATTAATTTACGGATATTTGCTGCATTATTTAAGCCAGACATTAATTTGCGCTGGTCTTGGTATATTGTGTTGGTCATTGCGGAAACGATCCGGATGCGTCTGTGCGTCGTCAGTACATCACGCGCTGAACTTTTATGGGATTGCGCTCTCAGGCTAATTTGTCCTGTTTAGTAAATCTGGCCCTTAATGTTCAGAAAACACATTATTTTTCACACAGGTGCTCTGAAACACTCTGATCAGTGGAGGCGGAGCTCATTTGCAAATTCATAGAACCGTGTATACTAAATGAGGCAAGGGTGTCGAGTTACATTCAAGATATTTTAAAGGCATGGGGAATTTTTTTTTCAAGGAAAATACTTTTCAATATGTAATTTTGGTGATCAAAGATGAATTTTAAGGGAACTTTTGATTAACTTTAATAATACCGTATCATTTCGAGTCGGATTCTGAAAATGTGGATGATCAAGTCAATCGATTGGAATGAACTTGAGCAGATCTTTTCACAGTGGTAAGTTCACACTGATTAATTTCATAATTTTAATTAATTTCTAAATTTCATCCATTTTCAGAAGGCCAAACAAAGCAGATTTGCTTCCACATGTAAGTAAAGTGTAACTCACCATGTGCGTCTCGGTAGTAGGCGTGTGTCACGCTCCTGAAGCGCTCCTGTCCCGCCGTGTCCCAGATCTACA
>NC_136896.1:30402899-30405399 GCF_949152265.1 Phoxinus phoxinus
ACATTGATTAAAGTGACGATGCTCTACTGTACATTGATTAAAGTGACGATGCTCTACTGTACATTGATTAAAGTGACGATGCTCTACTGTACATTGATTAAAGTGACGATGCTCTACTGTACATTGATTAAAGTGATGATGCTCTACTGTACATTGATGGATTGATTAAAGTGGCCTTAGTCTATTATCCTTGTATTATTTACTTTTGATATTATTGCATTATTTATCAGATTTACCCATCTTGAAGAGCACACAAAAGCCAAACGAACAGTGGTTGGTCGCTTTACAGTCATGTGACTTTTCAGTCACAGTCATTTACTGTTTTGTGTGTTGTTCTTGGGTAGAAGAAACCAAAAAAAAGCACAGTTTGCCGACTAATTATGTCGTTAGCAACATATTTCAGTGTTTCCTGAAACTATAGTTCCTACAAGCATTCACAAGCATTGCAAAGCCGTGTTGGAACCCACAGTTGAATCAAACCTGTAAATAAAGCAAAACCACAGATAATAAAAGAGCGAAGTAATCTTCAAATGCCATGTTACAGCGAAATTATAACATTCATTTGATCTCAAACTGATTAATTAGTAGAAGACACCAAAACAACATCAACATGAGAGATGTTCTGAAGCACAACGCAAAATATGCTTTATCATTAATCAATTATGGATGCAATAATATTCTGGATGATGAAGCCCAGAGCCGTTAAATATGTTTTTCAACGGCTCTGATGTAGCCTAATAATATTATTACAAATTTTCACTATTTTGTCTTGATGGATGGATGGATGGATGGATGGAGGGAGGGAGGGATGGATGGATGGATGGATAGATGGGTGGATGGATGGATGGATGGAGGGATGGATGGAGGGATGGATGGATGGATGGATGGATGGATGGATGGATGGAGGGAGGGATGGATGGATGGAGGGAGGGATGGATGGATAGATGGGTGGATGGATGGATGGATGGAGGGATGGATGGATGGATGGATGGATGGATGGATGGAGGGATGGATGGATGGATGGATGGATAGATGGGTGGATGGATGGATGGATGGATGGATGGAGGGATGGATGGATAGATGGATGGATGGATGGATGGATGGATGGATGGATGGATGGATGGATGGATGGATGGATGGATGGATGGATGGATGGATGGATGGAGGGATGGGTGGATGGATGGATGGATGGAGGGATGGATGGATGGAGGGATGGATGGATGGATAGATGGATGGATGGATGGATGGAGGGATGGATGGATGGATGGATGGAGGGATGGATGGAGGGATGGGTGGATGGATGGATGGATGGAGGGATGGATGGAGGGATGGATGGATGGATGGATGGATGGATGGATGGAGGGATGGATGGATGGATGGATGGATGGATGGATGGAGGGATGGATGGAGGGATGGATGGAGGGATGGATGGATGGAGAGATGGATGGAGGGATTGATGGATGGATGGATGGATGGATGGATGGATAGATGGAGGGATGGAGGGATGGATGGATGGATGGATGGAGGGATGGATGGATAGATGGATGGAGGGATGGATGGATGGATGGTATAACTACTATTTTAGTTAAGCAGAGTTACGTCCTCGTCCAGGAAACACAGGAAGGTCAAGTGTATTTACCTCAAACTAACCCTCATATAAATGATTAATGTCTCTGAATAATATTCAATAGTCCATTAGCACAATAACGTTCAATCTTTTGCAGAAAGGTGATTAAATCCATTAAATGAAGAAGCCCTGGATAATATAGTTAAATGCTCCACATATAATGAGAATAAGTGTGTTGAGGGTAAAGGATTCATCGGAAGAGTGGCTGAGACGGATTCACTCAGGGATAAAAAAGCTTATTATAATCAGTGACCGGATTACACTGTAAAAATACACCAATTTGAAAACGTACATTTTTAAGTATCATCAAACTGATTGTGCACATATTTTTTACTCATACTTTCAGGTAATTTAAATTATATTGAATTGACCTAATAAATCCAGTTGAATCTCATATAACTAACTTTGAAGCAATGGGGAAAATATATGTTGCAATAACTTTTTTTTAGTAAATTTTTACTAAAAAAAGCAAATTTTTAAGTATAATCAAATTGGCTGTACAAATCATTTCAACTCATTTAAATTATATTAAATTGACTTAAAAAATGTACTTAAATAAAAAAAAAATGTATAATGTGATCCCCCTTTTTTCTTCTTTCATTTTAATTTTAGTTAAAGTTTAGTGAAATGTATCTATAGGTTTTATTCATTTTTCTTTTTTTCTTTCAGTACATCAAGTTAAAGTGCTCCTATTATGATACAAGTTTTTAATGCAAAAAACACGTTAATTTTCTCATAATACTCATAATACAGGTCATCAGTGTCCGAAACGCTTCAATCAAGGATTCAGTCTCTCTAAACCCCGCCCCTCTGAGAGCTGCTCTGCTCTGATTGGTCAGAAAGCAAGCGCTCATTATCATATCTGAATCTCAG
>NC_136896.1:30410399-30443231 GCF_949152265.1 Phoxinus phoxinus
TCACTCTCACTCTCACACTCACTCTCACACTCACTCTCACACTCACTCTCACACTCACTCTCACACTCACTCTCACACTCACTCTCACACTCACTCTCACACTCACTCTCACACTCACACTCACACTCACTCTCACACTCACTCTCACACTCACACTCACTCTCACTCTCACACTCACTCTCACACTCACACTCACACTCACTCTCACACTCACTCTCACACTCACTCTCACACTCACTCTCACACTCACTCTCACTCTCACACTCACTCTCACTCTCACACTCACTCTCACTCTCACACTCACTCTCACACTCACTCTCACACTCACACTCACTCTCACTTTCACACTCACACTCACTCTCACACTCACACTCACTCTCACACTCACACACACTCACTCTCACACTCACTCTCACACTCACACACTCTCACACTCTCACACTCACACTCACTCTCACTCTCACTCTCACACTCACACTCACTCTCACACTCACACTCACACTCACTCTCACTCTCACTCTCACACTCACACTCACTCTCACACTCACTCTCACACTCACACTCACACTCACTCTCACTCTCACTCTCACACTCACTCTCACACTCACTCTCACACTCACTCTCACACTCACACTCACTCTCACTTTCACACTCACACTCACACGCTGAAGTTCAAACTGAGCATCAGAATGAGGAAGAAAGAAAAGGACATTTTGCTAACGTGATTTCTGAATGTTCTCAGAATGTCCCGTTTTCTAAAAACAGTTTTTTGAACATTAAGGGAACATTCCATTTTTAAATTCTGCAAACATTTTGGCAACGTTACTTTTGAATGTCCTCGGAACATTCGGAACTTTCTTAAACGATGTTACAGGCTCCATGTGCAATATTTTTGTGCCAAGATTTTGAGGTTATTATTAAAGACAAAATTACTTTGAACGAACATTCTATTAATGTTATTGGCAGAATGTTTGTTCATAACTTTGAGAGAACATTGTTTCTCTGTGCGAGTTTAACTCTCTGTGTAAGTGCTGTAGGTCACGGTGTGTGAACGGACACTCTCATAATCAACCCTAACGACCTGCTGTGTTCACACGGTGACAGGTGCTTATTAATATTCATCAAGTAATGCAACAAAAAAAAACTACGCAAAAGCTGGTGGGTAAGTGCAGCTGTCACTCAAACTCTCAAAACCTGACAAAGCAACTTCTCATGAATATTCATCAGCACTCGGCTGTAAAACTCATAAAGAGCAGAGCAAATGTCTGGCGTGTATTTCCTGATTTCCTGCTTTATGTGCAATTAAAACAATTAATATAGACAGTTAATGTATTAAGGATACAATGTGAGCGCCTGAACGTACTTGTTGCTGTGCCGTTTGCTTAATCGTGTGCAGAACAGTGTAACTGACCTTTTCAGCAGACCGTATAAATGATTGATGAGATGACGTGCGTGGCATGCGGCACACTGGGTGTCTATCATTACATTTATATTTATTACGTTACATAAAGCATAAGCAGGACTCGATGATAAGCGTCTTATTGATGAAAATAATATTACAAACCAAAAAAAAAAGGGTGATATTTTGCATATATAGATTTTGCAATTGTGTGCTTATGAATGTATAGCTGTCTTGGAGTTGCATTACAGCTGTATCATTTCTTAGTATTATTGCACATTTTCTAAGTTTTTATAAAATAAAGTAAAAGGCTAGGTTAGGTTAGGTTAGGTTAGGTTAGGTTAGATTCGATTCGATTCGGTTCAGGTTAGGTGATTAGATTAGATTAGTTTAGGAGATTATATTATATTAGGAGATTAGATTAGGTTAGGTTAGATTAGATTAGGTTAGGTTAGGTTAGATTAGATTAGGTTAGATTAGATTAGGTTAGATTAGATTAGGAGATTAGATTAGATTAGGAGATTAGATTAGGTGATTAGATTAGATTAGATTAGATTAGAAGATTAGATTAGATTAGATTAGGTTAGGTTAGGTTCAGGTTAGGTTAGTTTAGGTTAGGTGATTAGATTAGATTAGTTTAGGAGATTATATTATATTAGGAGATTAGATTAGGTTAGATTAGATTAGGAGATTAGATTAGATTAGGAGATTAGATTAGATTAGGAGATTAGATTAGATTAGGAGATTAGATTAGATTAGGAGATTAGATTAGGTAAAGTTAGGTTAGATTAAGTTGCACCTTTGAGTAATTAACCATTTCCCTCAAAGAGGTAATTGTGACCCTGGATCACAAAACCAGTCACATGGGTCGATTTTTTTAAATTGAGATGTATATATAATATGAAAGCTGAATAAATAATCTCTCCATTGATGTGTGGTTTGTTATGATAGGACAATATTTGGTCGAGACACAACTATTGAAAATCTGGAATCTGAGGAGCAAAAAAATGTAAACATTGAGAAAATCTCCTTTAAAGTTGTGCATTTATGTTCACGATTGTGCTGCACTCACTCACAAAAATACATGTTTTATATATTTACGGTAGGACATTTACTAAATATCTTCATGGAACATGATCTTAATATCCTCATGATTTTTGGAAGAAAAGAGAAATGGATCATTTTGACCCATACAATGTATAGTTATACCCGTGCGACTCCAGACTGGGTGCTGTGCTCCAGGGTCACAATAATGTGTATCAAGGTAAATATTGATTGACACAACCAAAGGCAGAAAGAGCGAGTTACAAACACACACTGATAATTAACTCTCAGAGCATTTGCAGGTTAATGGACTGACACACATTAAAGTGTTTGCAGTCAGAAGAATACGCACTAAAACACACAAACACACACACGTTAAACCCGAGCATCGATACTGCAGTAATGGTGAGCACGTCAACAGTGGATGGATGGGCATGGTGAGGCAGAGCGAGAGCAAAGGACACATGGATCTTTTATTCTGACTCTCCATTCTCCGTTTACTAACCTAACCAGTCCGGAGAAGCTCAGCGGATGTTTTCACATCGACCTCGACATTACAACTAGACGTTTGAAAGACGAATCTGTCATCTGTGGAACGACAGACCCTGACAGATGAACGAGAGTCCTTGACTAAAACACAGGAAGAATTCTTCTCCACGTTTACACAGAAAACTCTTGTGCTTCTGCTGAGGATTTAAAGGAATAGGACACTAAAAATGGGTCACGGACACGTACTGGTAAAACTGGAAAAATGAGAATATGGCGCAAAAGTTCATTTATTTCAGTTATTCAACTTAAAAGGTGAAACTAATATATTATATAGACTCATTACATGCAAAGTGAGATATTTCAAGCCTTTATTTGTTATAATTTTGATGATTATGGCTAATGAAAACCTTTTCACAATATTCAAATTTTGAATTTGGGGTCTTCAAAAGCCATAATCATAAAAATCTTTTTATCTTTGAACAGAGAGAAAATCACTTCAAGAACACATGATTTGATAAAAAAAATTTTTTTTTTTAAACAATTGCAGAACAGTGACTAGCTTTAATAATGATAATTATTATTTTAAAAAAATGATAAACAGTTATAATAATAATAATAATAACAAATCAGTAGTTTTACAAGCTTTAAAGATAATAATAATAATAATAATAATAATACAAAATAGAAAAAACAGTATTAGCTTTAATAAAAAGTATTGTCATTATTATTACCGTATTATTGTTGTTGTTATTAAACCATTACAAAACAGTAGTTTCACAAGATTTAATAATAATAAATTACAAAACAGTTGTTTTACTAGCTTTAATAATAATAAAAACAACAATTAAAAATAATTACAAACCAGTAGTTTTATTAACTTTAATAATAATTTTAAAAACAATTACAAAACAGTAGTTTTATTAGCTTTAATAATAATAATAATATAAAAAATATAAAAACAGTAGTTTTATTAGCTTTAATAATAATAATTAAAGCTTTAATAATAATAATAAAACAATAATAACAAAACAGTGGTTTCACTATTTAATCATTAAAAAAACAATTACAAAACATCAGTTTATTAGCTTTAATAACAATAAATGTATTAATAATAATAATAATAATTTAATAACAAAAACAATTAAAAACAATTGCGAACTGCAGTTCCAGAAGCTGTAAACGCAGCTTGTGCGGATATCTGAGAGAACAGAGAACGCGTGACTGTGTGATTTACGGCACTGATGTGAAAAACCCCGGGTAGGTAATTGATTTAAATGTCTGAGTACACCTCTGTGTTCCCCCTCAATCCCCAGACCAATTAATCAACACCATCAGACGAGATCAGCCAATCAGCGCTCTGTGGCTCTCGTCTCGTTCGTTCTGATCTCTGGATCTGTGATCTCTCAGGATAGCGCCGGAGGACTTTAGGGAATCGCTCGGAACAGCGAGATCTGCAGAATCGAGAGGTTGCTGTGTTTAATGAGCTTGTTAGAACATGAAGTGTGAAGTTGTGACCCACGTCGATGATCCACAGAGAAGCTTTCGGCATTTTCAAAAAGATCATGTTGAAAGTTTGGCCGTTCGTTTGCTTTCAAAGCTGCTCATAAAAGAGCTTTCACGGCACAAACTTCCAAGGCTGTCAGAAGCGAATCACCTTGGACACACTTTGACCGGTTTTCACAAACTGCTGTGCTAGTGAATCATGGGAAGGTTTTGCTGAAATGGTTTCTTTTGTGAGTTAAAACGAAATGGAAATATTTGCAGGACCATCGCTCGGCTCGTTCGCATCACGGGTCAATGGTTAAAAACATCCAAAGAGTGGAGCGCTTTTATATAAGACACACGGGTGACGGGTCTGTCCAAACTGAACACTTTTAAAGGACTTGCGTAATATAAAAACTGACATAAAACTGTCATTTTCAGGATGGGAACTTAAAGGGATAGGTCACCCCAAAATTAATATTCTGTCATAATTTATTCATCATCAACTTTCTCTCATCTGTGGGACATAAAAGAACATTCATATGTCTCATTGTTTGGTTACCAACATTCTTCAAAATATCTTCTTTTATACTACAGGGCTGCTGAATGCTTGAATCTGATTGGTTGATGAACATTCTAAGGTGTTCGGTTATTTTCAGGGAAACTCACTGATAAAGTAGTTCCGGCAGGTTTCGACCGCATTACTGCTGCATATCACTACGCCAAATGATTTCAGTTATTTCAGACGAACAGCAAAATAACCAAAACCCACAACGACACGGACCAAGCAAATAAATATAGTAACCAATAGGAAAAAAATTGTTTTTATGTTATTATGTACGGAAAGCACAAACTCTCTCTCTCTCTCCTGCACAAACACACACACACACTCACACAGAAATGTGTGGTCAGCGCTGCTCTGAGGATTTTATCAGAAAAATAGTTTAACAACTTAAAATCTACATGACATTTATCACTAGCGAGGAAATACCGGCGCTGTTCT
Source organism: Phoxinus phoxinus (assembly GCF_949152265.1). Taxonomy (NCBI): domain Eukaryota; kingdom Metazoa; phylum Chordata; class Actinopteri; order Cypriniformes; family Leuciscidae; genus Phoxinus; species Phoxinus phoxinus. Next base: position 30,415,817 of record NC_136896.1, read on the forward strand.
TGAAGCAGATCAACTTACAGTTTCACTATTAGAGACGCTGATGCCGAACACTGCTGAGAGACGGTAGGCCGTTTCCATTACAGATTTGTGCAAAACTTTTGTGATTTTTTCTAAATATCGACAAAAAAACGATTGCAAAATGCAGCGTTTCCAATTCCATTAACTGATGTTATGCGACGACAACTTCATTTTTTCCTCTCGCGATCAGTCAGTCAAGCATATTTTCAATTCGCAATTTCTATTTGCGCAATTTAAAGGGTAATGGAAACGCGGCCACAGACTCAGTTAATTCACACTCTCTCTCGCTCTAATAACAGCATTAATAACTGCTATCGGCTCAATCCTCCATCACTAGCTCTATAATGACGTTTGTAATTAGCAAACTGAAATGTGGGATTAGATGCGTAAGAAATTAGTTCTACACACAAGAAAGTTTTAAGGACAAAACCTGACAAATGTCTTGAAATACATCATCTCTGGTGTGCGTTAATTTTCTAATAATTAAACAGCCGGTTGAATCAATTATTATGGTTGTTACGTTACTCTAATCATTCTCTGTGTGCATTTTAATTCCCAACCCATCCAGCAATATAGTTGAGTTTAGCACGTTGGCCCAACGCAGCTTTGGTCAGAACAACCTCGTCACTTTTCGACCCAGCGCCGGGTCGCCTAAATGTCCCAAATTGCATTGTTTTTAACCCAGAATTTTCACAGGGTTAAAGAAAACTCGTATTAATATTACTAAGCGTTTTCAGAAATTATACGGTATTTGCAATCCATTTTACTTTGTAACATGACAAAATTCAACAAGACGGGAATTGATTTATCCAGCAGTATTGACTGGATAGCTAAAAACGGCCAATGCTTCTTGCAGAACTATAAAGAAAATAGAGACTGTGCATTACAAAATAATCAAACTGGCTTAAAATAGTTTGACAAATTACTAGCATTCCTGGAACCGAATTCAAGACGAGCTGTAAATGTTACTTTTCAACGATCATCAGGCCTCCTAAGTATATTGCACACGCGTCACAATATGTTTACCCAGCTCATACGTCTCTGTCTGCTTCACAGCACACGGGGTTCAGAACGAGACCAGCTTTATCTTTGGCTTTGACAGTATGTCGGTTTTGAACACAGTCTGTCTGACGGATGACACTTGTGATAGGATTATTTAAATCTGCAGAAGCAGATCCAGAAATCTCACAGCATATGCGAGCGCAAGCGTCAGTAAAGCTCGCAGTGAGGCGCACATATGCTTAGACAGATGCACAGACCTTCGACACCACACACACACACACACACACACACACACACACACACACACGACTGGTTAAACGCCCCGAGCGCTTGAGCGAACGCTTCCTTTAGCACACATTAAACATCCATCAGACTCTTGCTGATGAAGTCCATTAATTCCTGCAAGATGATAAGAGCCTGTCAGATAACGGTCATACTGAACAAAGACTGCTATAGAGAGTAAAACACTTTGATTGAGTACAGGCATTACAAATGAAACAACATTATCGGCCTTTGTCGCATTTTATTTTCCCCGCTTATAAAACAAGTCAAGGTTTCTTGCATAAAAACGTATTATTTGGTAGGCAGCCGTGTAATAAGCGGGATAATGCCTCGCTATACTTTATCCTTTACGTATTGGGCCGGATTAAGAGATGTAGAATATGGTCATGCATTAATATGTGCTTTATAAATACTATAATAAACAGCCAATATGCTAGTAATATGCATGCTAATAACCAACTAGTTAATTGTGAATATGTGTTTCTTAATGTAGCGTTACTGAAAAAATTACAAGATCTAATTAAAAAATGTTTAAACATGCATTGATGAATTGTTCACAATAAGATCAATAACATTCATTTAGAAAATAGATGTGAATTTAAAATTTCATGTTGACTTTAAAAGGAATGTACAGGACTTCATGAACATAAATACTATTTCTTTTTTATTTCCATTTCGTGTTTGTTACATGTTTATTTCAGTTGCATGTATTCATTTGTTGCTATGGTTACTGATTGCTTTGCACACCTGTTTCTTGTTCGGTTTCTGCTGTGTATTAAAGCCTTCAGTTTAGTTCTACTCATTGTCCAGTATTGTCTTTATATTTGTGAAGCTGTTACGTGTATTTTGGACTTCCATCTTCGTTTCTGCTCATTAATAAAGTAAAACAGCTGTTATTTTCTTCACCCTCGACTTACAACTGGTGTTTTCCTTATACAGCTGAATTGTAAGTTTGCAGGGGAGAAGAAACCGCAGCTTTACAAGCTTCAACACAGACGCTGATAAAAGCCTCGCTCACACACGGCATCTGGGCCACAGTCCCTCAGAGAGATCCCGACTGACCCTCATCAGCTCCAATAAAGATCACACTGTCTGCTGGAAAACATTCAAAATCACCGGTTTATTTCACTGACGGAAACATTATGGCGAGGGAAAACATTTCTGGCTGGTAAAAAAAAATATGTAATGCAGTGAGCAAGTGAAAAAGTTGTGCTGTCTAAACTGATTTCCACACATCACTGCCAGCAGCGCCACGTTTCATCCGCTCTGCTTTAGAGAGAGTCACACACGAGCATGCCAACTACACACACACGCTTTGAAAAGTGTGAGCGAGCCGAGCAAAGACCCTAACCCTTCAAGAGAGGTTAAGGTCAATGAAAAAAATTATAATGCGTAATAAAATGTGTCTTTTCCATGTTAATCAGAGTTTTTGTGCTAACCAGCCGCGACGACTCCATTTTAGAAACGGTTTCTATTTTTCTGCGGCTGCGCGCTGGAACAACACACTCAAAGTGTGGCAATGATAATCTCAGGCATTGTTTATGTGCTTTATTTAATGTTAAAAGCGTGTCATGTGACTGTGAATATCATTAGTGCTCCAGCTTTGAGCTGTAAAAGCAACAATGGATAATTCACCTCAGATCTTGAAATTAAACACATGGAAACAAGAACGTTCAAACTGTGAACAAACAAGTGTATTCTTTGACAAAGATTGTTTTAGTAACTCAGTAGCCTATGTATTTGAATAATGTTTAAATGGTGTAATATTTGTGAAATTGATTATGTACTTATCCATTTTCTTGCGAATGCCGTCAAGATTACTCTCTGGTGCACTCGCCGCGAGACTCCGCCCACACGCTGTTCTGATTGGCTGTGCACTCGCCGCGAGACTCCGCCCACACACTGTTCTGATTGGCTGTGCACTCGCCACGAGACTCCGCCCACACACTGTTCTGATTGGCTGTGCACTCGCCACGAGACTCCGTCCACACACTGTTATGATTGGCTGTGCACTCGCCGCAAGACTCCGCCCACACACTTTTCTGATTGGCTGTGCACTCGCCGCGAGACTCCGCCCACACGCTGTTCTGATTGGCTGTGCACTCGCCACGAGACTCCACCCACACGCTGTTCTGATTGGCTGTGCACCCGCCGCGAGACTCCGTCCACACACTTTTCTGATTGGCTGTGCACTCGCCGCGAGACTCCGCCCACACGCTGTTCTGATTGGCTGTGCACTCGCCACGAGACTCCACCCACACGCTGTTCTGATTGGCTGTGCACTCGCCGCGAGACTCCGCCCACACACTTTTCTGATTGGCTGTGGGTTTTGATTGATTTTTACGCATCTCACAATCGCGTTGCGTCTAGTGTGGACAGATAAGTGATTTGTCGCTGGAATCTTATCGCATCGCGTTTGGTTAGGACACGGCGTTACACGACAACTGCGCTTCGGGTGCCTGAAAACGCAAACTTTTGAAAATGTGTTTCAAAGAGCAAGTTTTTGAAAGCAATACCGTCACATCTCCGTGTAAACTACAAAAAAACGTCATGCGCATGCGTGCTACGTGTTCAGTCTATAGGTGCGTAGTGTTTCTTTACCGCCATCTACTGGTCTGGCATTAATAATACAGCATTTTTTGCCGTTTTCTTGTGTCCCTGTGAACAGGGATGTTTCGAGTTGTCGTCTGTAAGTGAAAATCAAAGGAAAAACGTTTCTGTTTTCAGTACATCTTGCTCATGTAAAATACTGAAATCTGAAATTCATGATAATGAATAATGAATAAATGCATGTTTTGTTTTGTTTTTAGTAAAGTAGTTTAGTGAAAATTTACTAAACAACATTTAAATCCAGAGAAAGCATCTTTTTTAACCAGTGTAAGGTGTCATTGCGCACCGCCAATGTCATCATGTTTAGCCTCGATTTCTGGTTTTACAATTGAAAACACCAAAGACGCTTTGATATGTTCTCAACCAGTAGATCATGATGATCGCAACGCCAAGTTCATGGGTTCGATTCCCAGACAAATGAACATGCATGTCCTATGATCAAATATCTCAATGCAGTGTAAGTTTCCTTAGATAAAAACATCTGCAATGCAAATGTAAATACACTTAGAAGTTAAGAAACAAAATACATTAACTGTGTAACTGCAATGAAAGTCAGATTGACCCACTATAACAATCTTAATAGAAATGTTGTACTCACATTCTACAATAAATCAGTGTGTTGATACTTTGCAGGCATGTTTTAATATCATAAATTAAAATGTTACCAAGTATTTTAGATAAATCATAAAATAAAAATGCCCCACAACCTAATACAATGGTTAATGTAGAACAAATGTAGACATTTAGCAATGGAGAAAATAGCAAATCCCACAGAATGGTCCTGTTTATTATCTCTGTGGGAATAAAGGAGGATAAGCAGGTAATTCTGCCCGATCGCTGGAGGACTGATGACTGAATGATTTACTGTCTAAACAACACTTTAGCAAAGCGTAATGAGAATGTGTGTGTGTGTGTGTGTGTGTTCTCCAGGCACAGCAGAAGTCGTATTAAAAGGCCGACAGCACATCTTAAGTTCACTGTTTTGTTGAGATGTCCACTGAATGTTTGCTGAGCTCAAGGCCAAAAACTGTAGAGACGAATACGACTTTCACACACATCAGAACAACTCAGACTAAAGCAGTCGATCCCCGAGAGTCATCAGGGAGATTTACAGCACGCCAGAAACTGTGCGGTTCTGTAGGAAAACTTACACGATTACAACACCGTTCGATCTGAATATACTGTATAAAGATAATAGTCCACTCATAAATATTATATAACATTTTATTATATAACATTGTGTGTGTGTGTGTGTGTGTGTGTGTGTGTGTGTGTGTGTGTGTGTGTGTGTGTGTGTGTGTGTGTGTGTGTGTGTGTGTGTGTGTGTGTGTGTGTGTGTGTGTGTGTGTGTGTGTGTGTGTGTGTGTGTGTGTGTGTGTGTGTGTGTGTGTGTGTGTGTGTGTGTGTGTGTGTGTGTGTGTGTGTGTGTAAATAAATAAATAAAATATATTTTTTTTTCCATATTTTATGAAAAACTTCACACACACGGCATGCAGTGAAATGCTTTTTTTAAACTCTCTTCACACTGAACTAAAATAAGAATAACAGAAATAAAATCTGAAAATTATTTACCCAAGTCAGAATATAAATTATATAAAATAACATAAATATTATATAACATTTTACAGCCAAGGAATAGCACAAGACATTTTACTTGATAGAATTATGAAACTGTATCATTTATGTATGCATTTATTCAACAATGCTTTGTTCTCCACACATAGAATACGCGTGTGTGTGTGTGTGTGTGTGTGTGTGACTAATACAGTAAAATAAATAAACTATATACAATATATATATATATATATATTTTTTTTTTTTTTTTTTTTTTTCATAATTTATTAGTCACACACACGGCATGCAGTGAAATGCTTTTTTAAACTCTCTTCACACTGAATTAAAATAAGAATAACAGAAATTAAATCTGAAAATTATTTACAGAAGTCAGAATATAAATTATGTAAAATAACATGAATCAGAAATAGACAACAACACAAAACAGAAAAAAAAGACAGGCTTAGTTTGCCAGGCTCTATATGAAGAGGCTTGTGGATCACCGCTCTCAGACGCGTTCACTATACGAGTCTCTCTGAACACCAGACCCTCGACCCTAATTTATATGATGAAATGTATATCTTCAATGCAAAGCAAGTCATCTTTCGAAAAAAAAAGGTAAAAAAAAAAAAGGGATTGTGTCATTAAATATCTTAAATTATTAAACTTTTTATGACGAGGCAATATTTGTTAAGGTTATAAAATGTCATGTAGTCTGAGTCCTCAAAAATTAATGATATTCACAAATTAATAATTAATGATTTTGTCATTTTAAAAAAACGTGTTTCCTTGAAAAAAAAAAAAAAACTTTTAAAAATGTGTACACTCACATGTGTTTAATGTGCAATAAAAATGATATTAATTTTATTACCCTTTATTAGAGTCATTGAATTGAAATTATGAATGTTTGTACAACATTAGAGGACATTTTTTGGCACACGTGTCGCATAAAGACTTGTGTTTTCCTAATCTTATACTCTTTATTCATTTAGTCCATGCGTACGATGACAATATCCCCATATTCGTTGAGTTTGACTGAGAATAATAGACAGGAGATGTTATATAAACACACTCAAGTGATTTTCTGGAGGTGAATAAAGAAAAGCCATAAGACTATATGTCGAGTCGAAGTCATTGATGGAAGAATATCACAACATGAGAAGTTCTTTGAGTGGAATATATCAATCTCTTCTATAATAAAGAGTGTGTGCATGCCAAAATGATCGTGATTTTAACGGTAAAAGACGCTACAGTGAAAAACTGTTAATTGATTAACAGAAAGTTTCCTTACTATATATGGTAAATAACTGTGATAGATCTAATGGTACATTTAATGTAATTTTACAGTAAAATACCGTTAAATTTACAGGTTTTGAAAGTGAAAAAGAACAACTCGTATAATTTACAGTGAAAAAACGTAAATTGGAACACAATTCCCTGCGTGACACTTCACATTTGATGTATTTTTGTTGAAATAACCGTTTCTTCATAGTTTTCTTAGTTTTTTTCTAATCAGTTATGTACATTAAGGTTTTATGTTAAATTTAATGTTGTTAAATTAATGTTTATTGCATTTTTTTAATTTCATTTTTTTGTGTTACCATGATGGTGTTTAATGTTTGTCTGAATGACACTGTGCAACTTCTATAAATAAGTATTACATGTCTTGTGGAAGAGCTGCTTATGAATAATCATGTGACTCTCATCACTGCTGTGATTGGTGGTTGTTGTCAGTGTATTACAATGGTACAAAACAAATAATAATACTTCAATAGGTCTGTAAATTAACATCATGTCAGATAATGAGATACGGTTTATTACTGTAAATTTTAGGTTAAGTCTGTAAAACCTAAAATGTTGCTACTGTATTTTATACGGTACATTTATGGCAACCACAGCTGCCGGTATTTTACCGTAAATTTAACAGATTTTTTTTTTTTTACAGTGACAGCCGCTGTAGTCCTGCAGTTGCGGATCAATAGCCTGTGAAAGTGCTCGAGATGAACTCATACATGCCAGGACATCATTCCTAAAGTGCCAGCGGTGAAAGAAAAACACACTTTCTACAGTCAGTAATGACCAAGCCTCAAAACAAGAGGGAAGGGAAGTATATTTCCAAAATACTTCAATAATAGTGGAAAATATATGTACAGTGGGGAAAAAAATTAGCTCAGAAATTTCTAGTAAATTCATTCACTGCATTGAATTAAACATTCAATTTTGAAGTAGAAAGAATGAAATAGTATTTTCTTGGAAAAGACACTTAATTTTTTACAGTGTACGGCTAATAACTACATGCCATTTATCTTAATGCAACAGATTTTCAATGTAAAAACAAAAACAAAACAAAAAACTAAAAAAAACGTTGAATGATCTGTAAAGCGTTTTAAAATTCTGTAAATGATTTTCGATTAATGCATCTGACACCTTTTAAAGTGCCATCATGTCATTCTCAGAGAGAAACAAATGCAAAAATAAGCAGTAAAAACCATCGTGCTTCTGTAGTTCTCAACTCAGTCTGATTTATTATATAAACTGTTCAAAGGTTTGGGGTTAGTAAGATTTTGAAATTAATATGTTTATTCAGTAAGGATGCATTAAATTGATCAAAAGTGACCAAGATTTCTATTCCAAATAAATGCTGTTCTTTTGAACTTTCAATTCATCAAAGAATCTCACAAATTAACATGCACCATGATTTTCGTAACTTTTAATATTAATAATAATCATAAATGTTTCTTGAGCATCAAATCGAATGATTTCTGGAGGATCATGTGACACTGAAGACTGGAGTAATGATGCTGGAAATACAGCTTTGATCACAGGAATAAATTACAATTTAACATATATTTTAAAAAAATCAAAATATAATAATATTTCACTGTTTTTATTGCATTTTTGATCAAATAAATGCAGCTTTGGTGAGCAGAAGAGACTTCTTTCAAAAACATAAACAAAACTCAACTTCTGATATAAAATCCCCAATGCACAATGCTTTTAGTTCATGTAATTCATGTGTGTGTAGAACTAGATCAGTGAGTTTCATAACCTGGAATCTCACGAGTGACTTGTGCAGATCTGATTGGACTGGTTGTTTTATGCAACCAGACACTGAGGAAAAAATAGACTGAGTTTTTCTGCCAGTCTTGAGCGATCAGAAAGCACAATATCAGTGTAAGTGTCCTCATGAGAACAAGCCGTGATCGGGACTCTCAGGACCGGGAAACTGGAGTGCTGTGAACACATCTCCCAACACTATTCAGATGCAAATGCATTTCTGCAGAAGTGCACTGAAAGTTTCTACAGCTCTGCTAGAAGTGAGCTTTATGAATATCTTCAGCTGGAGATCAGGCTTGCTCTCGTGTTCAGAATGAAGTAAAAGGGCAGGACTATCAGTCATTCGTGACGGCGAGGGATTAATAATGCGGTGAGAAAACATTGAACATTAGAAGTGACCAGTTTGGACGCAGCAAATCTGAACAGAGACTCAACACACAGCTGATGATTTCAATACAGATCATTTCCCAATTGACCCTTCGCAGGGAGATTGATTGACAGGTGATCTGACCAATCATAATCCGTCATTCGCCGAATCCGCCATTTTGTCGGACAGCGCAGTCAGGAGAGTTAGTAGATTAACGTTGGAGGATTTGAGCTTGAGAAGCGGAGTGTACTGACGTCTATCTGCGGTTAAAACAACATTCCTTCTGATGTTCATTCATGTTTATTTGATGCTATAAATGAACTAGAAGAAAGAGATGATCGGTTCACGAGCGGCTTTAACTGAGCGATCTGACACACACATTAAAGAGACACAAAACACTATTTATTGTGTACATTTCTTTAAAAAATGAAAGGTGAGACTTTGTTTAATATCAAAAGTAAGCTGGTCTGTGTGTGTCAGTGTGTTGTCAGTGTCTCTCTGCTCCACGATGTGTTTTTCACTGCGTGAGAACATGGTGTGTGTGTGTGTGAGAGAGGCGTGGCTTGTCGGACATAGCAACAGTAACTAAAGGGGGCGGGTCTTTGCAAACGGTCAATTCCTAAGGTAATTTGATTCTCTTTTACACAGGGATGCACGATATATCAGTCACCATATCGGTATCAGCTGATATAATCTTTAATGTTATCGTTATCGGCCCAGAAAGAAAATTATTTGATCATACATTATCAAATAATGTATGATCTCCTTCAGCTGAGACACTTCAGATGCGCACTGTTCAACATGATGCTTTTGAATTGCTTGAAATATGATTAAATCACTTCAAAAAAGGAAAATACAGTAAAGTGCAACATGCCTGTCATATCGGCTACATAACATTATAATGAGAAGAGAACATTATAATTGTGTGATTGGGACATGGATTTAATGATGTTGTTTTTGTAGTCAGGGTCTCAAAAATTATATAAAATTTGGATTTAGATTTATTGGCCAATTTATCGGTTATCGGCTTTCAAATATAAAGAATTATCGGTATCGGACAAAAATGTAATATCAGTGGATGCCTACTTTTACATACACTATGTTGTCCGTTTGGCCAATACATTAATTTTAGGCTCATAAACGGCTTTACTGAGTCAGAATTATTTTCTGCAGTAATCGACAGCACAGATGTTGAGGATAGAGCAACACTGCACACACACAATCTCTAAAGAGATGTTTTTGTCTTAGTATTTAGTTGTATTCAATAGTGAATACTTGTTTAACAAAGATGCATTGAATGAATTAGTCTAGCAGACAATTATATGCCGGGAAGAAGCGTATGTATTATTTACACTAAAATCAATGTACTATTAACTGCAAGGACAGCGAGAGCACAATAGACACATCAATAGATTCCTTTCATTCCACATTCAGCAGCTTTAATATTAATCTTCTGTAGTCACTGCAAAAAAAAAAAATGTTCTTCCTCAGTAATACAAATATCTAATTTTCTGGAGAAGCAAAATTATTTGAAATGTTAAGTCTGGTTTAATAAAAACAGTTTATGCTTAAAACCTGAACAAATATCTGCTAATGGACATTTTTTCTAGTTTTAAGCATAAACTCACTTAATTGTGATATTTTTTTCAGAAACAAGACTTAATATCTATCTATGACCTTTTTCTTCCCAAGTAAATGTGTTTTGATTTAAGAATGTTCAGATATTTTTAATGTAAAACAAGACAAAAATACTGAGTTAGAAAATAGTATTTTGCATTGATGTCAATGAATTTGCTGTCGGACTGCATGCGAAAAAAAAATTCATATTTTATTAATACTCCATGTCTATTCATTTAACATAAAGTCATGTAATATAATTTACAGTTAGATGGTCATTAACACAAATTAAATACATTTTGCTACTGTTTATTTTGTGGCAATGACCCATGGATCAACATCAGCATTTAAGAAGCAAATTTGCACAATTTTGACAAGTACAAAATTCTTTCTCTAACATTTAGCTTGATTTAAAGGAAATGAAATGGATCTCAGGTCTAAAGTGCCGCATCCAGCAGTCACAGTGAGGATAACAGATCTATTCTGACTTTATTCAGGGATAAAGTCTCTATTCTGTACCGTTTACAGAGCACGACTTCACATAAATGCTGGTTTCTGTAAATCCAACAAGTCAATTTCTGGCTCAACCAATGGCAAACTGTATTCTTTTGTGCATAGGACTACCTGTTTATCCAAAGAGAAGCTACAGGAGTGTTTGGGGGGGGGGAATCATTCACTCAAGCAATTCATTCAAAAACACTGATTAATTCAGGGGAAAAAAACAAGTAATGTCTTTATAGGTGAGTTATTGAATAATTCACTGAAGCGATTCATTCAAAAACACTGATTCATTCAGGAAAAAAACAAGTAATGGCTTTATATGTGAGTCATTGAATCATTCACTCAGGCAATTTGCTCAAAAACACTGATTCATTCAGGAAAGAAATGAGTAATTGCTTTATAGGCGAGTCATTGAATCATTCACTCAAGCGATTCATTCAAAAACACTGATTTATTCAGGAAAGAAACAAGTAATGGCTTTATATGCGAGTCATTGAATCAATCACTGAAGCAATTAATTCAAAAACACTGATTCATTCAGGAAAGAAACAAGTAATGGCTTTATAGGCGAGTCATTGAATCATTCACTCAAGCGATTCATTCAAAAACACTGATTCATTCAGGAAAAAAACAAGTAATGGCTTTATAGGCGAGTTATTGAATCATTCACTCAAGCGATTCATTCAAAAACACTGATTCATTCAGGAAAGAAACGAGTAATGGCTTTATATGCGAGTCATAGAATCATTCACTGAAGCGATTCATTCAAAAACACTGATTCATTCAGGAAAGAAACAAGTAATGGCCTTTATGAGTGAGTCATTGAATCATTCACTCAGGCAATTTGTTCAAAAACACTGATTCATTCAGGAAAGAAACGAGTAATGGCTTTATAGGCGAGTCATTAAATCATTCAATCAAGCGATTCACTCAAAAACACTGATTCATTCAGGAAAGAAACAGCAGTAATGCATGTGTTGAAATGCATTGATTCGGTTTTTGCTTTGTTTGCAACAATTTTCTAACTTTGCCACATTTACTGATAGTAAAATTTAATAGAACACAAGTATTTGAAGATAGAGAGAGGGAATATGATTGAGACTCAAATCTGATATGACTAATGCACAACTAAATTAAAATTAAATGTTCCTATGCCATGTTGCTTCACTTTTCGGCATAATTTCTCAAATAAATATCATGTTTATTAACTAACTACCATGCATTTGATTAAATACACCTTTTGATGAAAGATCTATTATTATTTTTTTACAAAGACCTGTAAACTCCAGCCACAATTTTCACAAACCGACCTTAAATGACCCCTCTCAGATTTGCCTTGACCCGAGCAGTGCGGACACAAAGACACTGTCCAGTCCTCTAGATTAGTTCACATAAGTGATGAGGCACAGGGCTTGTGGAGAGCACTCTTTGCCCTTGGCTTTATTGAAGTAATGGAAGATGCACCGCTGTCTCAGAACGACAGATCCTTCATCTGTTCATGTCGTCTGTCTAGTGCTCTTAAAAACTGCCCTGAAAACACAAGCCCTGAGGAGCTGCAATAGATAATGATGGATTCTTCTGTTTGATAGAAAAGAAAAGAGACTCACAAATGGCCTATTTTATTGCCAGATGTAGCAAATTAGGGCTTTGTTGCTTCATAAAAGAAAAGCACAAGACTTGGGTTTGTATGGAAGGCCAAAGAAAATGACGCAAGTCTGCCATCTTTTCATTTCAGGAACCAGTTGATTTTTACTTAAAGTCTCCCTGCAGTCAATCATTTTATCCCTTAAAACTCATCTTTGATCACCAACATGGCGTATTTAAACCTTTTTTCCTTAAAATATATTGAATGTAACTCGACACCCTTGCCTCATTTAGTATGCGCGGCTCTATGAATATGCAGATGAGCCCCGCCTCCACTCACTCAGAGATCCACTGGTTGACGATCACACGTTGATCTGATTGGTTACACGGTTCTATGAATATGCAAATGAGCCCCGCCTCCACTCACTCAGAGATCCACTGGTTGACGATCACACGTTGATCTGATTGGTTACACGGTTCTATGAATATGCAAATGAGCCCCGCCTCCACTCACTCAGAGATCCACTGGTTGACGGTCACACGTTGATCTGATTGGTTACAAGGTAGTGTGTGACGTCAGAAACACCAGCGATTTCAAACCGTGTTTTTGAGACTGTCTTTGGTTCACTGCAGTTTTAAGCAGAAAATTCTCCGCAATGCTGTCCACTTATGAACTTACACATGGTGTGTGTTAAAGCAGATTAAAAACACCACATACACACATAAACTACATTAAAAGCTGGATTTTCACCACAGGGGAACTTTAAATGACTGCAATTTAGGATTGCCTTGAAATAATAATGATATATAAATGCATGCATTTCCACTGACAGAAAATCTCAAAGTCTGGAATAATTACTTTTTTTTATGCTTAAAAGAAGTCTTGTGAAACTTTTTTTCGATATTTCACTTTAGACATTCTACTAACTCTCATTAGAGTATTAGAATAAGTTGACATGTAGTTGCGCAGTTACTTATAGTCAGCATTTCTGTTCAAAATAAGCATCAAAGTAAAGTGTTAGCAGATATTAGCAGACAGTCTAATACTCTAATGAGAGTTAGCTAACATAGTTGTAACATTCCTTATAGTTAGTCCACTTTAGACATTCTACTATCGAAACGAAATGTTAACGAAGTCTCTTATACCAACCCGTTCTCGTTAAATGCATCTCTATTGTGTTTATCGTGCAATTTACACGCGAAAAGGAGTTTTTACGTGCATATGATACGCACTGTAATCCCCTTGGGAAAGATTAAGCTGCGTTCACACTACAAGCGACACGTTACCATTCATTTCAATGGGGAGCGGGCGTTTTCCAGCGACACGCGCGATCGCGACCGCTGGCGACCTGATGGGGCGTGTCTGGCGACGCGACAAAGTTGAGATCTGTTTAACTTTATGCAAATGAAGAATGACTTTCGGGAGCGACAACCAATCGGAGTGAAGTCAGTGGAGCGCGTGATCATCCGTCTCTCTCTGACAGAGGCGAGCTGAACGAGAAGCTAATTTTAGCCGTCAGAAACTGTGCTATAAGTTGTGATGTATCTCCGTGTGCATACAGTGGTGTTCACAGCACTGACTCAGAGCCGGACTGGTGTCCTGAACACATATAGACGGTGTTTGCCCGTTTGTTGCAGTTAAATAGCCGCGATGGCAAAAAGCACTCACAGTTTCTCGTTCATCTTTAATATTATGCATGTTATGCTGATTACATTTATATTTAGAATTTTCCTTCCAAAATGTGTGTTTGTAGCGGCAAGAAAACAGATTTGTTGTCGACAACATGGAGGAACATCCGTGAATGTCACTCACAAACATTACTAGGCAACCAGTAGCGGGAACGCCCACTAGCGACCTCACCGCCAGCCACTGGCGACCTGCAGCGACAGTCGCTTGTAGTGTGAACGTAGCTTTAGTGGTGTGGGGTACATGGGTATTACATTACAGTATCATATGCACGTAATAACTCATTTTAGCATTTAAATTGCACGATAAACACATTGTGTGCTATAGGCTCACCAAGGCTGACCAACAAAATACAGTAAAAGCAGTAATGAAATTAAATCAAAGCACTCTTGGAGAGACTTCTTTTGACAGCATATGCATTAATGCATGTATATTTCACGTTCTCTACTCACCCTGAAGTCTATACCCACTGTTGAGATGAAGCTCCCAGCCAGAAATGCTCCATCTTTAAAGCGGACCAACAGACAGGTTTTCCCCACGCCAGAGTCACCGACCAGCATCACCTGCAGGAAAACACACGATAAAGCATGCGATATATCCCATCATCCCTCCCGTCTTCCCTGCTCTTATTCTATTAAGAGACGAACATCCTCTCATCCTTCCACCCGTGTCAATCAAAGCGTGTCTGTTTCCCCGCTGCACTAGAAAGACTCTTTCAAGGCCGTGAAGATTAAAGACAGGAATATGGCAGTGGGAAGGAGAGGTTTGCTTCCAGAGATTAGATCAGAAACACTACACAACTACACAACACTACACTTCCACAGGCCATTTCCCAAACCGAGAGCATTTTGCTTTGTTAAAGCTATAAAACATACAGCTTTGACTTCCCTGAACTTCATTTCAGAACAAACTCAGTTTTATTTAGATTCCCTTCAGACCTGTTCAAACTTAAAGCCCTTGTGGAAAAGAAGTGCACTTAATGTGCACTTGTAGTGTACTTCAAATTTGAAAGTATATTTAAAAGAAAACTGTACTTGCACTACAGGTGACACTGGAAAAATGAGAATATGGTGCAAAAGTTCATTTATTTCAGTAATTCAACTTAAAAGCTGAAACTAATATATTATATAGACTTATTACATGCAAAGTGAGATATTTCAAGCCTTTATTTGTTATAATTGTGATGATTATGGCTTACAGCTTATGAAAACCTTTTCACAATATTCTAATTTTGGGGTTTTCATAAGCTGTCAGCCACAATCATCAAAATTATAACAAATAAAGGCTTGAAATATCTCACTTTGCATGTAATGAGTCTATATAATATATTAGTTTCAGCTTTTAAGTTGAATTACTGAAATAAATTGCATGATATTCTTGCATGATTGCATGATAACTCTATTTTTCGAGTTTCCCCTGTAATATAACATTAATGAAATAAAAGGTCACTTAAAGAGAACACACTGTTTCTAACACGCTTTTGAAAAGTGCATGTAACATTTTTATTTTAAAGTATTTTAAATCACGTTTTGTCATGCTTTAAAGAAATACAAACCTTGATGTGTTGATTAACATACTATACTCTATGTTATTTGATTGCTAAATTGCAAAATCATTACAAATATGTAATTAGAAAAATATTTGCACACATGACAAGTTCCAACAGAAGTGGCATTAAAGTATATTTCAGTTTTATTTATAAATATGTGTCGGAACACTTTCACCATATTTCAAAGACAATAGAATTAATTATGAAATTAATGCACATGTATAGATTTACTTAAGTCCCACTTAAGTGATTCAAAAAGCAAGTTCAACTTATTGCATTTTATATCAATTTATACTTTATTACATTTTCATTTAATCGTAAATAACATGCAATTAAGTGTCTGAAAACATTGCGTTCAGTTCACACTTAAGTATATTATTTCCATAATAAGTAATATTTTTTAAAATTATGCTAAACTCTACTTCTTTTCACAGGGTTCATTAAAGGATGAAGCTACATGATAATTTTTCACAAACAACATTGGTTTATTTCATAGACTGTAAAAAAAAGGTTGATTTATTTCAGTAATATTACAGCAATAATGATATGCAGGAGTAAAGCAGGAAATGCCAGATTAAACGTATGGATCTGCGGGATCAGTTTGGGAAATATAGGCTATTCCTGTTCTTGACTGTCCACAAGACTTGTCAAGACTATATGATTCATCATCAGGGAATGATTATATAAATGCATTATTCACCGGATCTAACTGTCGTACACACTGGAGAAAGCCGATAGGTGAGTGTGAATGCTTGTGTCCGGCCGGATAGCTCTGCTTATCTGTATTGACACAGCTGTTCAATTAGAGGCTCAACTCCAGTCAAACAGCGCAAATCCTCATCCATGTGGGACCGCTGGATAGTGTTTCAGTGTTTTTAATTGCCGTGGCATAAATAAAGGCCATAAACCCCATGCATAAATCTCCACACAATCATTTAAACTATGAAATATACATTTTATAACACAGCAGCCATGTTTGTGCTGGCAAAATATTTACACTCACATATGCATGCACATGTATGGCAAGCCATATTAACACTTAATAGTTGCCATCTATTTATGAAAAAATATATATATAAGAAACTGATTTTTGTTGTTGAGTATCATATGTGCTACATCATGGCAGTGAGAATATGGAAAAACTGCTCACTTTTATTCAGAGACTCAAACTGAGCAAAAATATGCAATTTGCTGCAGATGCTGATATTTATATGGACAAAAAATAATAATTCTGATGCTTGTAATGCAAATCAATGAGATCTTTATAAAAATATAGCCGATACTAACATAAAATGCATACAAAAATCTATATCAGCCATTAATATGTTTTAGTATAAGATATTTAAATGCTTAGTTTATCATCAAAGCTCTGTAGTTTTTAAACATATAATGCAATACAATGTTTGAGAGATGAACAAATAAACCTTCTAAAAGCCTGATGATCATATTCGATACTCATGATTTTTATAATAAATGATGCATTATGTAAACATGCAGCTTCAGTCCAAACAGTAAAGCATTTTCTTGAAATATTACTGATAAAAGGTTATTCTTGGGTTTATTTAAAAAAAAATTAGGATGAAGAGAACCGCTAACTTTAACCTCAGAAGGCCAGAGAATGTTAGTTACCTCAAATTAGTTATTAATTATGGATCCTGAGATGTAATGAATGATAACTAGTCATAAGAGACTAATTATAATAGGAATAATAGAATTGGAATGTCTAGTGAAATTCAAATATAGGAACTGACTACTTAGTAGTAAATATTTTTGTTAAAACAAAGAAAGAAAAAGGTTACTATTAATATAAAAATACTAATACATGTGTAAGCGGCTTGCCGTACTGCATGATGTTCGCGTTGTTTAAATGAGCTCGTCTTGTACCTTGAAGGCGATGTCGTAGAACTCTCCACTGTTGCTGAGAGAAGGTCTGCTGGGATAAACCACTCCGTTGGACTGGGTCAGGACTTTCTTCCCCTTCTCTTTATCGCTGATGGGAGATGAGCTCGGAGAATTTGAACTCCCCTTTCCTTTCACCGCTTTTTTCCTCGACATTATTATAATAATTATTCCCCGTGTGAACGCAGACGAGTAATTTATAAAGCACGCTCTATGCAGCAACCAGGTTACTTTTCCCGATGTGTTTGTCTTAGCACGCGCGAATTAACTTTTCAGCAATAAGCGTGCGCATGCATGACTCCGGGTTTGCGTCAAATAATGAGTGCGCGCGAGCGGTGCACCTGCTTCTGCGGTCCAGAAATGTGCAAAAAAACCCGTCTCAGCCTCTCCTAAATGCACGTGTGCTGCTGATGCTCCGTCAGTGTGAAAGGGAAAATTCACCTCACTCCTTTCGGCAGAGTAGTGGTGCACGCGCGTTGTCAACAATCAGTGAAGCGCGCGAGCGCTCAGTCTCCACTTGTGTGAATACAAAACCCTCTTAAAGGCGCAGTCTTATTTTGAACGTACATCAGGGTTAGTTTTAGCTAGGAGGATGGATTGACAAAGAATGACCTCGAAGATATCAGCAGGAATAAAAAAAGAAATAAAAAAATCAGCTTATTAGACTAGGCTACTAAAAATTACAGCAATTTACAAGCCTTATATTGCTTGTTTGTGTCGTTGATTTATTCTTTATTTTGTAATTGTTATAAATAACAACGAAATAACATCAGAGAATCCTATAGTCCAAAGTCTGGACTCCAGCACACACAATTATAGGCCTACTCATTTTTGCTGGTTAGTGATTCTCCGCCTCATATATACTTTTCCTAGTTGGTTATTTGTCGCTGTGCCCCGTTTACAAAATATGCTATTGTTGATGTCTTACACTTCATGAAATTGCACTGTCGATTGATGCTCTAATGTAATCTTGTTGTATCACTGCAATGACAATAGTGCAAATTTATACCAGACAACAGAGACATAGAAATGATTAGGGAAAAAGTATTGAACACATGAAGAAAGGGAGGTGCAAAAAGGCATGGGAAGCCAAGATAACAGCAGAAAACTATCAGTAATTAAAAAGCAATCCAGCCAGTCAGTGCAGATTAATATCAGCCGGTTCAGTCCCAACTGATGGCCTACAAAAAGGTCCAAGGTGAGCACTGTTAGGGCCATAATGCGGAAGCGGAAAGACAATCATTTCACCATAAATTTGCCTCGACCAGGTTCTCCTCGCAAGGTTTCTGACAGAGGAGTGAAAAGAATAATCAGAAGAGTTGTCCAAGAGCCAACACCAAGTTGTGTGGTGTTTTTAGGGTGATGTGCAGTGCCATTTCTCCTCCAAACATGGTGTGTGTGATGGCATACGGACCACACTATATTCTCCCAGTATTTCACTGGCTTTTCCACATGTTGTGCAGCAAACTTTAAAAGAGCTTCAACATGCTTTTTTTTGCGTGGCGAGCGTGCATGCAGGCCATGGCGGCGGAGTGCTTTACTTACCGTTTCTTAGAGACAACTGCTGATTGCAGGTCTTTTTGAAGCTCTCCACAAGTGGCCCTTGGCTCTTGGACAACTCTTCTGATTATTCTTTTCACTCCTCTGTCAGAAATCTTGCGAGGAGAACCTGGTCGAGGAAAATTTATGGTGAAATGATTGTCTTTCCGCTTCCGTATTATGGCCCCAACAGTGCTCACTGGAACATTCAGAAGCGCGTCTATAACCAACGCCATCATTATGTTTTGCAACAATGAGGTTGCGAAGGTCTCTTTGCTTTTACCCATCATGAGATGTGTCTTGTGTGACACCTTGGCAATGAGACCTTCTTGTAGGCCATCAGTTGGGACTGAACCGGCTGATATTAATCTGCACTGACTGGATTGGATTGCTTTATAATTACTGATAGTTTCCTGCTGTTATCTTGGCTTCCCATGCCTTTTTACACCTCCCTTTCTTCATGTGTTCAATACTGTTTCCCTGTGTCATTTCACATTATTACACATAACTTAATTTCCGAATTTATTTGTTTTGGTTTCTTTATATGTATGGATTACTAGGGTTGTTACCAACATCTGGTGAAAATTTCATGACAATAGCACCTTTGGATATATATATTTACTGAGAAAAATGGTGACGTGTTTAATACTTATTTCACCCGCTGTGTATATATATATAATATGTATGCTGGCACTTGCTAACATTATAAGAAAACATGGAATTAGTTTCACTGTTATGCCGATGATACTCAGTTATATATTTCAATCCAAGCAGATCTCTAAAATTATGTGTTAAAGATATCAAATATTGGATGACCTGTAATTTTCTTCTATTAAATTCAGATAAGACTGATGAGATATTAGTATTACTTATTGGACCAAAACCCTGTACACAAAATTTCTTATAACATAATTTGCGTTTAGAAGGATGTACTGTAACTTCATCCTTTACGGTTAAAGACCTGGGTGTTATATTAGACAACTTTGTCCTTCAAAAATCATATTTAATATGTTATGAATATGTTCTTCCACCACAGAAATATCGCTGAGCTCCGGAACATGCTATCAGTTTCTGCCGCGGGAAAGTTAGCATGACGTCTAGACTACAGTACATTACTGTAATAATGCATTAAAAGCTGGTTATCCTTCATCCGCAATAAACGAATTAGTCCAAAATGCACATAGAGTTCTTACTTTGAGAGCTGTGTGTTTGTCTTCTTGTTGTTGTTTATGATTTTGGATGTATAGCACTTTGGTCAACTTCTATTGTTTTAAATGTGCTCTAGAAATAACCTTGACTTTGACTTACTAGGTCAAGAAAATATGATCATATAACAAAAATGTTATCATCTCTATACTGGTTACCTATTAATTACTATACTGACCAATAAGGAGGACCTACAAATATTTTTTGACCTAAAAATAGAGGGAAGTCGGCTCATTTCTCAGATCTAGCTCTGGGTCATTGCAATAGTACAGTATGCTACTATTAATGTGCAAGTAACCAGAAAAATAACAAGATATTTCTGTTGCAACATCTTGGCTGGGATCTGCTGTGAATTGGACCTGACTTTATGCCGACAGTCAAAAGTCTGACTCATGTGTGCAAAATATAACTGCAGTTTTTCATCACAGACTTTTACATAATCTTCATATATACCCACTAGTGACTCACATGACTAAAAAAAAAACTCTCAATTGTAATATGAAATATTCCTTTAAAACCGATGATCTGAAGGCGTAAGATTTCCTGATCATCATGAAATGCTGGAAGTTCACTAAAAGACTTTATCCCACAGAGCTCATTTTAGCCTCACCTGTCACTCGGATCAGTTGCTATAGTTACGCTGTAATTGATTTCTTCCTTTCTTAGGCTCAGTGTAACATATCAAACTTATCCTACAGGTAACATGATCTCTGCTTAGTGGTGACACACTGTCACTTCCCAGTATAATTACTGGTCTCTGCTAATGAAGGATCTGTCCAGTGGGTTTAACTGGGAATGAGGAGGAATAATGAGCAGAAACACACGCTGACCAGTTTAGATGTGGACACCAGCTCTCTCTCTGACACTGGGTCATTATCACAGTCTGCACTTTACAACCATCCAGAAAAGAGACTTTATCTGCTTCAGGAGGATTATATTATATTATATTATATTATATTATATTATATTATATTATATTATATTATATTATATTATATTATATTATATTATATACTGAGACTGTGAGACACCAGCTCTCTCTAACACTGGGTCATTATCACGGTCTGCGCTTTACAACCGGCTCGTGTTCTGGAAGATTTGATGATCCAGAGATGATGCTATAGAGAGCAGATCTTCCATATCTTATCCATATCCATATCTAGATCCATATCCATATCTAGATCCATATCCATATCTAGAAAGGATGCAGCTCTCTTCAGGAGAGTTATGTTATTTTATGTCATGTCATGTTATGATGTTATATGTTATATTATGTGTCATGTTATGTCATGTGTTATGTTGGTATGTTACGTTATGTTGTGTTGTGTGTTTCATTAAGTTGTGTTGTTATGTAATGTTATGTTGTGTTATGCATTATGTGTTGTGTATGTGATGTGTTATGTTATGTAATGTTATATTGTGTGTTATGTTGTTGTTATGTTATGTTATGTCATGTAATGGCTTGTGTTATGTTGATATGTTCTTACGTTACGTTGTGTGTTTCGTTATGTAATGTTATGTTGTGTATCTTGTCATGTTATGTGAGTTATGTGTTGTTATATTGTGTGTTATGTTACATTATGTTGTGTCTTGTTATGTTACGTTATTTTATGTTGTGTGTTATGTTATGATATTATATGTTATGTTGTTACATTATGTTATATTATGTGGGTAACACTTTACAATAAGGTTCATTAGTTAACATTAGTTAACTACATTAGTTAACGTTAACTAATAATGAACTGCACTTATACAGCATTTATTCATCTTTGTTAATGTTAATTTCGACATTTACTAATACTTTATTAAAATCTTGTTAACATGAGTTAATGCACTGTGAACTAACATGAACAAACAATGAACAGCTTTATTCATATTAACTAACATTAACAAAGATTCATAAATACTGTAACAAATGTATTGTTCATGTTAGTTAATACATTAAATAATGTTTAATATATGAACCTTATTGTAAAGTGTTACCATTATGTGTTATGTTATGTTATGTTATCTTATGTTATATGTTATGTTGTGTCGTTATGTAATGTTATGTTGTATGTTATATTGTGTTGTGCGTTTCATAATGTTGTGTTATGTAATGTTATGCATTATGTGTTGTGTATGTTGTGTTATGTTGTATGTTATGTTGGTATGTTACGTTATGTTGTGTTATGCATTATGTGTTGTGTATGTGATGTGTTATGTTATGTTATGTTATGTAATGTTATATTGTGTGTTATGTTGTATGTTATGTTGGTATGTTACGTTATGTTGTGTTGAAAGATGATCATCTTTCCTCTCTCTGACCAACCAACTAGATGTAAACCAATCTGGCTTCAAGAAAGGGCATTCAACCGAAACTGCATTGCTATCAGTCACAGAAGCCCTACGGATCGCAAAAGCTGCCTCCAAATCATCAGTTCTCATTCTCCTGGATCTGTCTGCTGGCTTCAACACTGTGAATCATCAGATCCTCCTGTCCACCCTCTCATCACTGGGCATCACAGGAACTCCTCTCCACTGGTTTGAGTCCTATCTCACAGGTAGGTCCTTCAGGGTCGCATGGAGTGGCGAGGTATCCAAAGCACATCAACTGACTACAGGGGTTCCTCAGGGTTCAGTGCTGGGACCCCTCCTTTTCTCCATTTATACCACATCACTGGGACCCATCATACAGGCACATGGCTTCTCTTACCACTGCTATGCTGATGACACCCAGCTCTACCTCTCATTTCCACCTGATGATCCCACAGTAGCTGCACGTATCTCAAGCTGCCTGGCGGACATCTCGGCATGGATGAAGGAACATCACCTGCAGCTCAACCTGGCAAAGACTGAGCTTCTCGTCCTCCCTGCCAATCCGTCTCTACAGCACGACTTCACTATCCAGCTAGATTCATCCTCAATCATCCCATCAAGGTCGGTCAGAAACCTTGGAGTAACATTTGATGAGCATCTGACCTTCACAGACCACATCACAAAGACAGCTCGATCATGCAGGTTTGCACTGCACAACATCAGGAAGATCAGGCCTTTCCTAACTGAGCATGCAACACAACTTCTCGCCCAGGCCTTGGTTATCTCTAGGCTTGATTACTGCAATGCTCTTCTGGCCGGTCTTCCATTATGTGCAACCAAACCTCTACAAATGATCCAGAATGCTGCAGCCCGTCTCGTCTTCAACGAGCCCAAAAGGGCCCACGTCACTCCTCTGTTCATCTCTCTGCACTGGCTACCACTCGCTGCTCGCATCAAGTTCAAGGCATTGACACTTGCTTACAGATCGACCACAGGCTCAGCTCCCTCCTACTTTCACTCGCTCCTACGAGTCTACATCCCCACCAGAAGCTTGCGTTCGGTCAATGAGCGACGGCTCGTGGTCCATCACAGAGAGCCACACAATCACTCTCCAGAACATTCTCATTCACGGTTCCTTGCTGGAGGAATGATCTCCCTACCCTCGTCCGGGATGCAGAATCCCTGACTACATTCAAAAGACAACTGAAAACTCATCTCTTCCGTGAGCACTTGACATAAAATAAAATAAAAAAATAAAAAAAAACTTCTCTTTATTCCTCCCTTGTTTGGCTTCTGCTACCCTGAGCAATGCCTGAACTTTGTATTCGGAGCACTTCTTGCGTTATTTTTGCCTCTTCACGATGACTCGCTTGCTGTAGTCCTCAGTTGTAAGTCGCTTTGGATAAAAGCGTCTGCTAAATGACTAAATGTAAATGTTATGTAATGGCTTGTGTTATGTTGATATGTTCTTACACTATGTTGTGTTATGTAATGTTATATTGTGTATCTTGTCATGTTATGTGTTGTGAGTTATGTTGTGTCATGTTATGTTACGTTATTTTATGTTGTGTGTTATGTTATGTGTTTTGTAATATGTTGTGGTCATGTTATGTATTGTTATGTCATGTTGTATTATGTGTTGTGTATGTTATAGTATGGTGTGTTATGTTATGATGTTATGTCGTGTTGTGTTGTGTTATATGATGTACTTAAAGAGCAGTTGTTCTTCTCTAATCTAGATCCAGAAAGGTTGCAGCCGGTTTCAACTGAACTTCAATTGAAGAGGATTACATTACGTTACATATTATATATTTAAAGATTGTTTTTACATGTCTTATTCATATCTGGTGTAAATGTGCACTTTAAAGCTCTCTCTTGAAATGCATTACTAGTTCAATAAATAAATCAATAAATACAACTATTGAGTTTTGCAGTTCTGTGTAACAGAAAAATCACAGGAGTAATACACTGAAATTAGGACGGTACATTTAATATAATTTATTAATTAAGTATAATATAATATAGTGTATTACGGTAAATTAAAATTCATATTATAGTGTAATTTATTAATGCAATAAAATATCAACACATTTAATCATGTCCCTGATCCGTATATTCTGCAATAAATTATAATAAACTGACTTTTCTCAGCAAATATTGACACATTAATTAGTATATTATTTGATACTATTCATTTGTTTACCAATTTAATTTGATTGACAGCTCTTCTTTGAAAAGTTCTCAGCACAGAGATGATGTCTGTCAACGGACTTTAATTTATGTTTCTCTGAATATATATCGTCTATTTTCGGTCTGTGTGCACTTCTATTTATACACTACTCTCTTTAAGCGCGTTTGATCCCTCAAAGCAACACACACACACACACACACACACACACACACACACACACACACACACACACAGTACTGTCTATTCATTATTAATTTAATAAAGTGTTTGTATTTATATACTGTACTTTGACTCCTTTACACGTTTCATAAGCTCTTCCTGAGTTTCATTTCATGTTCAACAGTATATTGATATCAGACACAGGCTGTTTGCATATTAATATCTGAAAAGAGTCGTCTTAGGAAGTCTCGTATAATGTGTAGTAATAACTCTACATGCTGGAGAAACTGTGGAAACCAAAAAGCAAATCATTTCCATGTTTTCTGGGATTGCTCTGGTATTAAGCATTATTGGAGAGGAATACATATTTCTTTACAAGATATTTTTGAATGTGTAAAATAATTTTACAGTAAAACCTTATATTTTGGATATAAACCTCAAGAATGGTTAAAAAGAGATCAATATTGAATGAATATACTGCTGGTGGCTGTTAAAAAGATAGATTTACAAATTAAAGAAGATAACAGCATTTTTAAATCATAAACTTGAACAATTTGTGCTGGGAAAAACTTACCAACTATACAACATCTCAAAAACCTGATTTTATTTTCTAGCACGACTACTTTCTATATATACATATTTCTTTTCTTCTATTTTTACTTCTGATGAGTAGATGTCCGGCAAACACGACTGTATTGTGTGTGTATGGACATATATTTGTAGGTTGTGTGCGTATGTTTTTGATATGAAGATATTCAATATACAGGCGAAACTGGAAAAGTGAGAATATGGTGCAAAAGTTCATATATTTCAGTAATTCAACTTAAAAGGTGAAACTAATATATTATATAAACTCATTACATGCAAAGTGAGATATTTCAAGCCTTTATTTGTTATAATTTTGATGATTATGGCTTACAGCTTATGAAAATACCAAATTTAACCTCAAAATTAGAATATTGTGAAAAGGTTTTCATAAGCTGTAAGCCATAATCATCACAATTATAACAAATAAAGGCTTGAAATATCTCACTTTGCATGTAATGAGTCTATATAATATATTAGTTTCACCTTTTAAGTTGAATTACTGAAATAAATGAACTTTTGCACCATATTCTCATTTTTCGAGTATACATCTGGTTGAAGTGTAATTTTAATGTTAATGTTAATCTGAGAAAAAGTAAAGTCTCTTCTGTTCAGATTGTCTTTGGCACCGTTGTATCAAGTCCAGAGAGGATACACTTCAGTGTGTGACTGGACGTCCCAGAGGTCGTGTGTGTTTAATGTGTGTGAGGCAGAGGCCAGTTCCTGGACTGGAAGTAGTTCCTGAGGCCGTCCAGGTTGACGGGGGGGAAGTACGGTCCGATACGCTTCCGGATCCACCATTTCCCCTGAGCGGCGCCGACACTGCCAGGCCGAGTGAATTTATAGCGGAAATGCTCTCCTCGAATCCACCTGAAAAACACAAAGTGCATTTGGAAATTATTATATTCAGAATCAAGAGAACACACACTCCATCATCATTACAGACTCTGGGAACATGTGACCCTGGATCAAACCCAGTCTGGAGCCGCACGGGTATATCTGTGGCAATAGCAACTATACACTGTATGGGTCAAAATTATCCATTTTTCTTTTATGCCAAAAATCATGAGGATATTAAGATCATGTTCCATGAAGATATTTAGTAAATATCCTACCGTAAATATATAAAACATGTATTTTTGTGAGTGAATGCAGCACAATCGTGAACATAAATGCACAACTTTAAAGGAGATTTTCTCAATGTTTACATTTTTTTTGCTCCTCAGATTCCAGATTTTCAATAGTTGTGTCTCGACCAAATATTGTCCTATCCTAACAAAACCACACATCAGTGGAGAGATTATTTATCCAGCGTTCAGATTATGTATACCGGTAAATATGTGTCCAGGGTTTAGTGGTCCAGGGTCACAAATGTGGAATCCTGTCCTTTCCTTCATTGAGACTGTACCTTCATTATTAATTGAAAATTTGACCAAAATTGCTGGAAATGGGAATAATATTTAATTAATTTTGAAGGAATAAAAATAAAATAAATAATAATTATAATAATATAAATATAGTTATTAAATATTTTACACATTAATAGCATAATAGCTATTAATATACTGTTAATACAAAATTTGACCAAAATAGCTGGAAAATGAAATAATTTAATTAACTTTTAGGAAATAAAAATTTAAAGAAAATATTAAAGAATAATAGTATATTTAAATAGTATAGATATCATAGTAGTATTAATAGTCATAATGT
>NC_136896.1:30445931-30448431 GCF_949152265.1 Phoxinus phoxinus
AAAATGCCCAACTTTACAGCAGAATAAAACATGTTTACAGTCTGGTGCAAAAAGTGGTTTTGGTCTAAATAGCTAATGTTGCCCTTCATGACGACTGTGAGGGGGTGAATTATTTTATAACTCATCCGTTTAAATTAAATTAAGCCTCAAAGTTCTGCATAATTAAGGGCGTGGCCACTTGAGTGACAGGTGGATTGCCGCTGATGTCATTACTAGCCGTTTGTCTGCTGTCTGTTAGCGTCACGTCACCTCAGATAATCCGCCTCGCCGCACATTTTCGTTTATCCGGGAGTGACGCGCGGCCAAGATGGCGACGGCTGGCTCCGCCCACTTTGGGCTTCAAAAACGCTCTTCAGAAACACTACGAGTGACGTCACGCACACTACCTCGAATCTTTTACAGTCTATTGGTAAAACTCACGCCATTGTTACTGTTCATATCACTGAGATTCAGATATGATAATGAGCGCTTGGTTTCTGACCAATCACAGCAGCGGAGGCTCCAGGAAAGGCGGGGTTTAGAGAGACTGAATCTTTAAACAAACCGTTTCAGATACTGTGAGAAATTTACAATGTATATTATAAGAAAATTTGTGTTTTTTGACCTTTGACGCATGTAAACCTGCTGTAGGAGACTCTGAAACAACATTAGGACATTTTAAAATATTATAATGGGCACTTTAAAAGAAGGCATTGGCAGTATTGCGGATTGCAGTGGCACTGGGAGGTAAAACCAGGAAAGCCTCCTCCATTAACTGCTTAGTTTAATCCACTTACGGACGGCAAGCCATTGATAAAATCAAAATTCATCTGAGCATTAAAAACGACAGTGGGGAAAACCCTTCAGGAATAATATCTTAATGAACCACACACTCTCTGACCGCGACTAACCTCTGCAGAGCGGGGACGTCACACACACTGAACTCACATATATGAGCATATAGTGCATGAAATAAAGGTTTTATTGTACTGTTCAGACACACTCTTATTGTCCTCCCAGAACAATTCATTCCCTTTATAACACACACACACACACACATACACTTTAACCATCGCTCCACATCTCATGCTGTTATCTTCACACAAGTGTTGTCCAAAAATGAGACACCCAAGACCGTCTTATGCAACGTCCCCTAAGAAATGTGTTCAATCATAATTACACAAAACTTGCTTCATAACGTTCACTCGAGCAAAACCAGCTGATGTTATTCCAGAGGGAGGGATGGATGGATGAACGGATAGATGGATGGATGGATGGATGAACGGATGGATGGATGAACGGATGGATGGATGGATGAACGGATGGATGGATGGATGAACGGATGGATGGATGAACGGATGGATGGATGGATGAACGGATGGATGGATGGATGGATGGATGAACGGATGGATGGATGGATGGATGAACGGATGGATGGATGAACGGATGGATGGATGGATGGATGGATGAACGGATGGATGGATGAACGGATGGATGGATGAACGGATGGATGGATGAACGGATGGATGGATGGATGAACGGATGGATGGATGGATGAACGGATGGATGGATGAACGGATGGATGGATGAACGGATGGATGGATGGATGGATGAACGGATGGATGGATGAACGGATGGATGGATGGATGAACGGATAGATGGATGGATGGATGAACGGATGGATGGATGAACGGATGGATGGATGAACGGATGGATGGATGAACGGATGGATGGATGGATGGATGGATGGATGAACGGATGGATGGATGAACGGATGGATGGATGGATGAACGGATGGATGGATGGATGAACGGATGGATGGATGGATGAACGGATGGATGGATGGATGGATGAACGGATGGATGGATGGATGGATGAACGGATGGATGGATGGACGGATGGATGGATGAACGGATGGATGGATGGACGGATGGATGGATGAACGGATGGATGGACGGATGGATGGACGGATGGATGGATGAACGGATGGGATGGATGAACGGATTGATGGATGAACGGATGGATGGATGAATGGATGGATGGATGAACGGATGGATGGATGAACGGATGGATGGATGAACGGATGGATGGATGAACGGATGGATGGATGAACGGATGGATGAACGGATGGATGAACGGATGGATGAACGGATGGATGGATGGATGGATGGATGGATGAACGGATGGATGAACGGATGGATGGATGAACGGATGGATGGATGAACGGATGGATGGATGAACGGATGGATGAACGGATGGATGGATGAACGGATGGATGGATGAACGGATGGATGGATGAACGGATGGATGGATGGATGGATGAACGGATGGATGAACGGATGGATGAACGGATGGATGAACGGATGGATGGATGAACGGATGGATGGATGAACGGATGGATGGATGAACGGATGGATGGACGGATGGATGGATGAACGGATGGATGGATGAACGGATGGATGGATGAACGGATGGATGGATGAACGGATGGATGGATGAACGGATGGATGGATGAACGGAT
>NC_136896.1:30453431-30460931 GCF_949152265.1 Phoxinus phoxinus
GGATGGATGGATGGATAAACGGATGGATGGATGGATGGATGGATGGATGGATGGATGAACGGATGGATGGATGGATGGATAAACGGATGGATGGATGGATGGATGGATGGATGGATGGATGGATAAACGGATGGATAAACGGATGGATGGATGGATGGATGGATGGGTGAACGGATGGATGGATGGATGGATGGATGGATGGATAAACGGATGGATGGATGGATAAACGGATGGATGGATGGATGGATAAACGGATGGATGGATGGATAAACGGATGGATGGATGGATGGATGGATGGATAAACGGATGGATAAACGGATGGATGGATGGATGGATGGATGAACGGATGGATGGATGGATGGATAAACGGATGGATGGATGGATGGATAAACGGATGGATGGATGGATGGATAAACGGATGGATGGATGGATGGATGGATGGATGGATGGATAAACGGATGGATGGATGGATGGATGGATGGATGGATGGATGAACGGATGGATGGATGGATGGATGGATGGATGGATAAACGGATGGATGGATGGATGGATGGATAAACGGATGGATGGATGGATGGATGGATGAACGGATGGATGGATAAACGGATGGATGGATGGATGGATGGATGGATGGATGAACGGATGGATGGATGGATGGATGGATGGATGGATAAACGGATGGATGGATGGATGGATGGATAAACGGATGGATGGATGGATGAACGGATGGATGGATAAACGGATGGATGGATGGATGGATGGATGGATGGATGGATGAACGGATGGATGGATGGATGGATGGATGGATAAACGGATGGATGGATGGATGGATGGATGGATAAACGGATGGATGGATGGATGAACGGATGGATGGATAAACGGATGGATGGATGGATGGATGGATGGATGAACGGATGGATGGATAAATGGATGGATGGATGGATGGATGGATGAACGGATGGATGGATGGATAAACGGATTATTTTAAAATGTTCCATTATTATTTTAATTTTAAAATAAAATACTGTATGTGTTTTATATTTATATAAATATGTTTATATAATATTTATATAATACATAATACTATGCGAAAATTAGATTTAGTATTTTTGTCTTTTTTATTATTTGTTTTTTTAATGTCTATACAGTTTTTATTATTTTTGGTTTACGTTAATCACCCTAAATAAAAATGAGAAATGTTTCACTAAATGTTATATTTTATTTCAGTTTATATTTTCCTTTATTCATTTATTTGTATGCTTTCATTTTCATTTTAGTTTCAGTTAAAGTTTTAGTAGCTAATTTTGTTGTATTTTAATAATTTAAATGTTTTGGTTTTAGTTTATTTTATGACAAAAAGTTAAACTTAATGAAAATGAGAAATGTTTAAATAAAATAAGATTTAAATAGTTTTTTAATTCAGTTTATTTCATTTTAAGGAACGAAAATTTGTTATTTTTTTCATGGATTTTGTTTATGATTTTATATGTGCTGTGATTGGTCCCTGCTGTCGGGTCACATGATCGCGAGCGGAAGGCTGGACTCGGACGCTGTGACTCCAGGACAATGGCATTGTTGTTTTCCAGCCGTTGCTCTGCCAGTTTGGCTTCATGTTTGAGGGCATCGACTTTCCCAAACTGCAGGTGCAGAATCCATCAGGACTCCCTCATGCTTCATTCAGCCGAGATATCATGTGACATGTTATTAATAATGTCTTTCTCTTCAACCACATAACCTAATCCCAATCTTTCAATCACATGTTGGTTACTCTCTTCACGGTGGAGGTGCGGGCCAGAATACTGACTGGCCAAAAGTAGAGCACTGCAGTGTTTCATTTATCCAGCGATCATCCCGAATCCTGGATCTATCTATCCATATACATATATATATCTATCTATCAATATATCTATCCATCCATATATCTATCAATCTATCTATCCATCCATATATCTATCAATCTATCTATCTATCCATCCATCTATCTATATCTATATCTATCATCTATATCTATCCATCCATCTATATCTATATCTATCATCTATATCTATCCATCCATCTATCTATATCTATCCATCCATCTATATCTATATCTATATCTATATCTATCCATCCATCTATCTATATCTATATCTATATCTATCATCTATATCTATCCATCCATCTATATCTATATCTATATCTATATTTATCCATCCATCTATCTATATCTATCCATCCATCTATATCTATATCTATATCTATATCTATATCTATCCATCCATCGATCTATATCTATCCATCCATCTATATCTATATCTATCCATCCATCTATCTATATCTATCCATCCATCTATATCTATATCTATATCTATCCATCCATCTATATCTATATCTATATCTATCCATCCATCTATATATCTATATCTATATCTATCCATCCATCTATATCTATATCTATATCTATCCATCCATCTATATATCTATATCTATCCATCCATCTATATCTATATCTATATCTATCCATCTATATCCATTAGGGGTGTAACGGTACGTGTATTCGTACCGGACCGTTTCGGTACAGCACTTTCGGTACGGTGCACATGTGTACCGAATGCAATCATACACGTAAATTAGGCTAGTTTTGTGTGCGGAACATAGGTCAATTCCGAGTTTCCACACGAACATATTAAGTGTCGGAAGTCTCCGCGTTGCACTCATAGACAGTGAGTTGCACTGATTAATCGTTTTTGTGATTCAAATACATGTAAAATAGTACCATTACATCTGTCTTCCTGTGTGCGGACATTTGTTTATGTAGCCGTGACAACGAAACACGTGCACACGCGTCTGTGTTAAGAGCGCTTGTAGCTCCGTGCGCGCTGATGCACTCATCTGTGGACATTTCCGAATGCCTTTCTGTTAAAAGCGGGCTTTCCACACAAACAAACGTACATGTGTCATTAGTATGAGAAAAAAAATAGGATTTTAACTCGGGTCGGGCTCGGACATAAATATCGCATAAATAAAGATCACCACATGCACGGCACGCTCGCTTTAGCCCAGCCTCTCGCTAGCTAGCGTCATGGCCAATATTGGTTTGAGAGTATTTTATTTAGTGGAGAACTTTGCAGCAGTATTTTATTTCTTATTCTTTTTTATTTTATATATTTTCTATTTATTAGCCTATATTTTATTAAAAAAGTGTGTTTAAAAAAGTGTAAACAAATTGTTAAAAGTTTATAGTAAACAACCAGCAGTTTAATGTTTTGCATTTCTTTCCCTTACTGTACCGAAAATGAACCGAACCGTGACTTTAAAACCGAGGTACGTACCGAACCGTGATTTTTGTGTACCGTTACACCCCTAATATCCATCCATCTATATATCCATCCATCCATCAGACTGTATGGGTGTTTTAAAATTCAAGTTTCAAAACTACAAAGTTCTTTAAACTCTCAAACTTTAAGCTTTTAAAACTTCTTTAAACTTCAGACTCTCAAGTTTTTGTCTTGACAAACTTTTTTAACCCTATCTGTACCCGTAAAGTCGCATCATTTTGCACCTCCACCTCTTGGTTTAAGAATGTTTAGATATTGGCTCTGGAGACTGAAACTACAGCATGTACAGTATTACAGACGCAGCTTTATGACGACGCTTCATATTAATAAACCAAACCTTCAAAACCCAGAAGCAGAAGAGACATGCGCTCGCACCTCATAATGATAGTCCATGCACGTGAGATCCGTCCAGCACCGGTCACCTCGAATCTTGATCAGACCCTGGAGACACACACACATCAGGACAACGCAATCAAACACACATTTACAAGATAACATTTGAAAAGTTACAGCAATCAATGGCATTTCGCTCATATTATATTTATATACTGTAAAATTTCTGTTAACATTTCCACATACACAGAGTGAAGAACATTTAAAACTATCATTATGCATTTAATAATATTACTTATAAACAATCTACAATAACACTTTACATCCCAGCCTGATATATGAAATCATTTTATGGCTCATATAGTGTGATATAGTGGAGCCTAAAACTGCTCAATTTTATTTAGAGACTCAAACTGAGTAAAAAATATAAAATTAGCTGCAGATGCTGATATTTATACGGACAAAAAGTGATGAAATTCTGATGCTTGTAATGATTTTTATAATAAATTATGTCTGATAATCAAGTAAACCAGCTTCAGTCCAGATGAAATATTACTAACAATATCCGAGTTCTTATGTTTACTTGATAAAATCGAAGACACTGAAGGTGTGTACAGTTCTACTAACAGCTTTTACTGGCTCAACTATCAGTGAGAGACAGAAGGACTGGAGGAGAGTGTGTGTGACTGCTTTATCAGGGACGTTTTGATCATTTAGAGGCCGTAGAAATGTGCGTATTAAATATGATACAGAAGACTATAGGGTTAAAGCAACAGTTTATCACTCACAAGGCCGTATGACTTTCTATCTACAACTGAAATGTTGTTTTTATGCCGGGACAATCAGGATACATGACTTTTATACTACAGGGCTGCTGAATGCTTGAATCTGATTGGTTGATGAACGTTCTACGGTGTGCAATTATTTTCAGGGAAGTAGTTCCGGCAGGTCTTGACCGCATTACAGCTCCATATCACTGCGCGTAGTTCACTGTAATAACGGAAAATAGGATACAATTCATAACAAGACAAACCATGCGCTTGATCTGCGATGTTCAATAACTTCACAATCAATGGAAACATGCAGTTTAATTTTAATAAATAAAGTATATTGCCCTATATATAATCAATAGAATAAATTGATAGTCCTGCTGCACGGGTTTTCGTAGTTATTGCAGATAATATAACAAATAAATAATTATTGATAGGCCTATACTTGTTAAAAGGGCTTGTGTTTCATTTATTAGGCTAGTCTACTGTCACTAATAGAAAAAAAGAATGAACGAATGAATTAAAACGAATTGAATTAATAAATAAATAATAATATTGACGCACATGTTTCTCTCTCTCTCATAACTGCATTAATAACTGCATAAAGCCGGGGACACACTCACTGTAAGGCCAGTTATGAATGTAATTTGATACTTATGATCATGCGCGCGTGTTCAGCGCGTTCAGTGTGTGTTCACAGCGGTGTTTAAAATCTGCTGCGTTCAGTCAGAGAATGTGTCAGTGGTTAAGTGTGTGTCCAGCATTACTCTGCTATCAGCGGCTCAAACCGCCGCTAACTCTACAATGACGTTCTGGAATCAGCAACGGATGGGTTTAGATGCGCAAGGAATTAGTCCTACATACAAGAGCATTTTAATGACAAAAACTTTACAAACGTCTTGAAATACATCATCTGAACAATGTTTCGAGGTGTGGGAACTGTAGTATAAGCGGAATAATTCACCTTTGGCTAAGCCCCGCCCCCCTTAGTTACTGTTGCTACGTCCGTCAACTTTATCTGGGCTCTGGTTTGGTATCATCATGGCTTATGCTGTGACGGCTCTTCCTGCTGAGATTTGATCAAACTTTTATAAAGCAGCAAATAAAGTGTCCGATAGAAGTAAGCAAAAGTGTGCGTTCGAAGGCTTTATTCAAGACATAAACGCAAGCAACAACAAGATCCAAACAGAGGCAAAAGCATAACGGTCACAGTCAAAAACTGACCCAGCGCATCATATCCTGATGGAGACGGAGGCTGGGACTCACAATATCAGGAGCAACACTGTTCATGCAGAGCTGGTCTCTATTCACTTCTATAATTGTGATTACAAAGCAAACAGACTAACGTACGCGAGTATAAACTTGTATTATTAGCAGTGTGTGCTAGCGTATCAACAATTAGGCTAGAGAACCGAAATCATAACATAAAACTGTCTAACTAGTGTAACTTCACAGTAAGGTTAAAAGCTAAATGTATCTTAGAGCAAAAGTGTGTTGTTGATCTTGAGGGGTTTCGCTGACTGAGGACGTCCACACAGTTTAATCCAAAGACGACACTTGTCAGGATTTGACCGGTTTTGGGAAGGGAAAAAACGGACACCCCCCTCCAACCTCTCTGGGAAACACGTATCTGTGTTACAAACGCCCCAGACACAACGCTTAACCATATTTCTGATAAACTACGACGGTAATAGCCTGCCGACACCAAACATGCGAGACGCCGGTGTTAAAGTCAATGGAGCGCTGTGAGAAAGTGTCGGACCCTCTGTGGGGCTCGTTCTCGGCTGCGCTGTGATTGGTCAATCTACATTCTAGGGCGTGGCTTAGCCAAAGGCGAATTGACTCCAGGCCGTTGAATTATTAGAAAAATAATGCACACCCGAGGAGTAACTCCGCTTCGCGACCACATTACCACCTCGGGTGTGTATTACTCTTCTAATAATTCAACGGCCTGAAGTCAAATATTCCTTAATTATACATTTCAGGAAAAGTAATCACAACTATAATTACAGATTTGTTTATTTGGTGTAACTGTCCCTTTAAGAACTACAGGATGAACGCAGAGGAACCCGAGCAGATCTTCCTCTCCTCATCAGATGTATTAATGCTGGCAGGTTTGGAACAGTTTAACTGCAGACAGATGTGTCTCTAAAGCTGCGGTGATCTGGATCTCTCTCTACCAGTTCAACCAGGAAATACAAACACACGTAACATCCATGTGGGAACAGTCGGATCATTCTCCAGCGGGAGAAACCACTGCATCGGGAACTCTCGCTGCTTATCAAGCGCATTCTTGCATTTATGTCATTAAGGATAATGTAATAAGGAGCTTTGGAATGAGTGTTAGCTTCCTAAAATGCGATCGCACTAATGTGAAAATGAGCGACTCCCACGATCAGCTGGCCAATAAATAAAGCCAGCATTAATGACACTCACAGCTTACACAATGTTCACTTATTACACGGGGATTAGATTAAAATCACTTTAACATCGCTCCCAATCATAAGCGAATCAGTCTTTATTCACATTTATAAGAGCCATTTGAGCTTTAATAAGGATCTAATAATGATTACTGAGATGATATTTTCAGGCATTTACACTTAGCATTGGTATTCATTTTAGCTTATGGTACTCATATATGCTTAAAAAGTCAATATTGCAATTCATTCATATTATCTCTATGCAATATGACATTTAAAATGAGAAAGTTGACTATTTTGGTCTTGTTTCGTCATTGGTTCAGCTCAACACTGAAATATACTTCAGACTCAGGGTTATTATAATCACTAAAACCAGACAAAAACATGTGACTTGAAATTAAATTAATGTTAACCAAAATAAATGCAAAAAAAAAAAAAAAATTTATTTCAGCTCGTTGCCTAGGCAGCATTTCTTATTTTCATTTATTTTAACGTACTAAAAAAATAAAAATAAAAAATAAGTTAATACAAATTATATATATTCAAAATGTCAAAAACATCCAAGAAAATTACTAAAACTTTTCAAATTAAAATTATATTGGAAAATATTAAAATAAACACTCATTTAAAATATGAATACAACTAACACTGTTTTGAATG
>NC_136896.1:30465931-30470931 GCF_949152265.1 Phoxinus phoxinus
AAATGTCCCATTAATATTCAACACTGATAATAATCATAAGTGTTTCTTGAGCATCCAATTGTTAAATATTATTGTAATTTAAAATAACTGTTTTTTTATTTGAATATATTTTAAAATATCATTTATTCCTGTGATCAAAGCTGAATTTATCATCATTACTCCAGTCTTCAGTGTCACATGATCCTCCAGAAATCAGAATAATATGATGATCAAGACACATTTATGATTATTATCAGTGTTGAAAAAAATTGTGCACATTTTTTTTATTCTTTAATGAATAGAAAGCTCAAAAGAACAGCATTTATTTGAAATAGAATCTTTTGTAACATTATAAATGTCGTTACTGTCACTTTTTATCAACTTAATGCATCATTGGATAAAAGTAGGCTATTAATATCTTTAATTTCGGATTTCGGGAAATCAGATCATCACATTACACTGATTTCTGGAGGATCATGTGACACTGAAGACTGGAGTAATGATGATAAATTCAGCTTTGATCACAGGAATAAATTACACTTTACTGTATATTCACATAGAAAACAGTTATTGTTAATTGTAAAAAATATTTCACAATTTTACTGTATTTTTGTTCAAATAAATACAGCCTCGGTGAGCAGAAGAGACTTCTTCTTAATATTTTACAGCAGGTAATACCTGTTAAAGCCTGCATACTGCAAATAAAGCTTTAATGCACTTCATATTAATAAATAATGTCTTGCTAATTGCAAAGCAAACGAACCAGTCACACATCTCACAGGCCAAAACTACAACTACACACCATCAACACTCCTCAGACGTGCAGAAATCTGAGCAGATGAGTGATAATAATCATTACTGTACTATTAAAACCAGGTTCATTCAGTAGTTTTACTCCTGGCGAGTCTGAGGGAACGCCGCAGGGTTTTTACAGTTGTAAGCACTTAAAGGCAATTATATTCTTGGCCTCGTTTAACTGAACGTGCAGCTCGGCTCCCCATTCCTGCTCATTTACGGCACTAATTGGAAAAACATTTTCATCTACATGGAAAAGCTCGGTCCTCTGGCAGACAATAGTTATGAGCCGGTCGCAGAAGCCGTAAAAAACCCAGACACAAGTCGTCTGACGGCGTTTCATATATCCTCCCGAGACCCAGAAAAGTTTTGTGAATTTAGTATTTTCTCGTGTCATTACATTGCTTAGACTAGAGGATTGGGGAAAAAAATGTAAAATAACATTTTTGAAAAATTATATTTTATATGCGATATCCTCTGTAGACACCAGGACTCAATAAAAATTAATTAAAAAAAAGACATGAATAGGCAAAACCAATGGATTTTTTTTTTTTTTTAACCCCTTAAGCTGCACTCCCTTGTTTTATTTTTTTTTATAGACATTAAAATGCACATTTCGAACTTAAATGGTTGTAATTCAGGAATGCTTTGGAATATAGATGTAAGATTTGTATTAATTTAAAGAAGACATTTGGCAGATTTTTGTAGAAGTGAAATAAATTAATAAAGTTAAACAGAAAAAAAGTTATAGATGTTTGAGTTTATGAAAATGTACAATGTTTAAAAATTGTCATATTTTATATCAAATATATATTTTCATAACCTGGTGGACTCTAAAAATGCAAAACAAATCAAAGCCAAAAATCTGAACAAGTTGTGTCAAATGTTAGGTTGATATCTCAGAAAATGAGCGTTCAGTGAGATGTAGTTTGGGCGCAAGTACCACACTTCTCCACTAGTGGACATTACTGCCCATATAAGGGCGCCTCCATTTCCATATGTTGTTTGAGTCTGAACCATTATTTTTACAATTTTCATACAATTTATGAAGTAGACATCCTATTCAGAAGTAGTATTGGAAGTTTGGCAGATTTTGAAATGAATTCAACCTCTAAGAAACACAAAGAACACGTATGTGCATTATAGCTCGCTGCACATCACTAATGCTGAATCTATTATTGTTTTCTTGTGCGAAGTGCGTGCATGAGTGTGTGCGTGCGCGCGAGGTGCGTGCGTGAGTGTGCGCGAGTGTGTACGCAAATGCGTGTGTGCATGTGTGAGTGTGTCTGTGTGTGCGTGCGTGAATGCGTGAATGCGTGTGTGCGCGAGTGCGTGCGTGAGTGTGTGTGTGCGTGCGAATGCGTGCGTGTGTGTGTGTGTGTGTGCGCGAATGCGTGTGTGCGTGCGTGCATGTGTGCGTGCACGGATGTGTGTGTGCGTGCACGCCAGTGCATGTGTGTGTGTGTGTGTGTGTGCGTGCACGCCAGTGCATGTGTGTGTGTGTGTGTGTGTGTGTGTACTGACCGCCTCCCCAGCATGATTGCGAACGATGAGCCAGCGAAAGGTCCAGATGCTGATCAGTGAAGGCGGGCTGAGACGAGGCATCTGGGACAAACTCCACAGCGGACACAGGAAGATCCCGAGGAAACCCGTTTCCAGAAGCTGGCTTTCCCAACCTGAACACACACACACACACACACACACACACACACACACACACACACACACACACACACACACACACACACACACACACACACACACACACACACTACTATAATAGCTACTACACAAGATGTCTTGTAATTTCAGAAAAACAAAACCAGCAATGATCAGCAAGAGCTGCTTATGAAATCTGAATGACTCCACATGCTCAATTCCTGCCAAAATCTAATAAATCTGATATTCTAAGATTTCAGTTATGAGATTATGAGATTGTGAGATCTGTTAAAGCCTTTAAACCTAGTCAAAAATAAAGAATAATCGGTAACACTTTACAATAAGGTTCATTATTTAATGCATTAACTAACATGAACTAACAATGAGCAAAACATTTGTTACAGTGTTTATTAATCTTTGTTAATGTTAGATAATAAAAATACTGTTCATCATTGTGTGTTCATGTTAGTTCACAGTGCAGTAACTAATGTTAACTAATACAACCTTTAATTTTAATAATATATTAGTAAATGTTGAAATTAATATGAACAAAGATTAGTTCATTTTAACTAATGAACCTTATTGTGAAGTGTTACCGAATAATCAAACCTTCTTCACTTGTCATGCAACACCAGCCGTGTGTGTGTGTGTGTGTGTGTGTGTGTGTGTGTGTTGGTCTAAAGAGACAAATAAAGCAAAGATAATGAGCTTCAATCTCTAAATGACTCCCAGCTAAACTTCTCCTAAGAGAACCAATGGGCTTTATGCACAGCTGCACTACTTCCTGAACTTTAGCCAGCTCCTGTGTTTCCTGTCTTCCATTGTTGGGACAAACTGATTAATCCAGGTGTGCCTGACCAACAACAATAATCAGGCACACCTGGATTAATCAGTTTGTCCCAACAATGGCAGACAGGAAACACAGGAGCTGGCTAAAGTTCAGGAAGTAGTGCAGCTGACGTATTGAAAATACGTTCAATGGAAACATGTCAATTTCGCAAACACTCCCATTTATTTTTTACGTAGAGTTTTTACCGTAGAGTTTTTACGTTGAGTTTTTACCGTAGAGTTTTTACCGTAGAGTTTTTACGCTCGCATGAGGAGGTTTTTCAGGCAATTCAAAAAAGTAATATTTCGCAAAACTGCAATGGAAACAGTTTTTGCACATTTACAGTCTCCTGACGTAGAGGACGCGTGTGTTTGGACAGAATACGAGACACAGTTCTGTATTAAAAAAAGACAATTTTTGTGTTAAAAGACAAAAGAAGTGTTTATACTAGAGAGGTTTCATCTGGAATCTGGAGAGTATGGCATAAATGCATCAGCAGATTTTGGAGATGCTCCCATTAATCTCTCCACAGAGAAGACGAGCGACAGAATCTCACTATTTTTACACCCTAATCAGATTTCTAGAAACTTTTTTTTTTTTTTTTGTGGTTTGGGGAGTGAATAAATCCTCACATCTGCAGCTCGGCTGATTGGATTTTGAGTCTTGGGATGAGAACAGAAGATTCTGCATATTGGAGATGTTCTCTTTGCACTTAATTTAGTTTACTCATAACTGGACTCAACAAGAGTTATGAGATCTTTTTTTTTTTTTTTTTGCATGGCACTCCTATCCAAATAAAATTAAACGTTTAACACTCACACTAAAGTTACTGTTCATAAAAATGTGACAAAATGAAACGATGTATCCAGCGTGTATGAGAGCTGTAAACACGATACGATCTGACATTCTCTAACCAGTGATACCATACCTAATAAAATGATATTTGCGACTTTTTAGCTCACAATTGCAAGTTTACAGAATTGCTGAGGATGCATGTTTATATCTCACAATTCTGACTTTATAACACGCAATTGTGTGTGTGTGTGTGTGTGTGTGTGTGCGCGAGTGAGTGAGTGAGTGAGTGTGTGTGTGTGTGTGTGTGTGCGTGCGAGTGAGTGTGTGTGTGTGTGTGTGTGTGTGTGTGTGTGTGTGAATGAGTGTGTTTGTTTGTTTGTGTGTGAGGGAGTGAGTGAGTGCGTGCGTGTTCATGTGTGTATGTGTGTGTGAGTGAGTGAGTAAGTGTGTGTGTGTTCATGTGTGTGTGCGTGTGTGTGTGTGCGTGTGTGTGTGAGTGAGTGTGTTTGTTTGTGTGTGAGGGAGTGAGTGAGTGCGTGCTCATGTGTGTGAGTGAGTGAGTGAGTGTGTGTGTGTGTGTGTGTGTGTGTGTGTGTGTGTGTGTGTGAGTGTGTTTGTTTGTGTGTGAGG
The DNA here is from genome assembly GCF_949152265.1 of Phoxinus phoxinus. Classification (NCBI taxonomy): domain Eukaryota; kingdom Metazoa; phylum Chordata; class Actinopteri; order Cypriniformes; family Leuciscidae; genus Phoxinus; species Phoxinus phoxinus. The sequence goes on from NC_136896.1 coordinate 30,470,619, forward strand.
GAGTGAGTGAGTGCGTGCTCATGTGTGTGAGTGAGTGAGTGAGTGTGTGTGTGTGTGTGTGTGTGTGTGTGTGTGTGTGTGCGTGTGTGTGTGAGTGAGTGTGTTTGTTTGTGTGTGAGGGAGTGAGTGAGTGCGTGCTCATGTGTGTGAGTGAGTGAGTGAGTGAGTGAGTGTGTGTGTGTGTGTGTGTGTGTGTGTGTGTGTGTGTGTGTGTGCGGGAGTGAGTGAGTGAGTGAGTGAGTGAGTGTGTGTGTGTGTGTGTGTGTGTGTGTGAGTGTGAGTGTGAGTGTGTGTGTTTGTGTGTGAGGGAGTG
>NC_136896.1:30478431-30485931 GCF_949152265.1 Phoxinus phoxinus
CTCACCGGAGGACGCCATGTTTTCGAAATGCTCTACGCATGCGTAGGAAATCACGCGCAGCGGACTGACCAATCAGAGGACAATGCGCCTCTGCCAACACAACCTTCAGACTGAGCTTCTATAAAGTTTGTTTAGGCTGTTCTTCTCGACTTGGTAATAATTGTTTAAATAAAAACTGTTCACCGTGTGACAAGAGCTAAAGTATTATTCCATAGTTCAGGTGGGAAAAGTTTGAAATCTAAAATGAAAGCTAAATTGATGTTTATAAATTCTAACACTGTCAATTAATCGCATCTAACGTGTGTGTGTGTGTGTGTGTGTGTGTGTGTGTGTGTGTGTGTGTGTGTGTGTGTGTGTGTGTGTGTGTGTGTGTGTGTGTGTGTGTGTGTGTGTGTGTGTGTGTGTGTGTGTGTGTAACGTATGTTGACCTTTATCGGGGCATGTTGTCACACAATACGGGGTTGTCAAAAAAATGAATATGCCATTACATTAAACTTTACAGCACAATTTAGTAAATATGTTATTTAGATAAATATTGTAGGCTACTTAATAGCTTGTATTTAACATTTAAAACAACTTCATATAAATAAACAAAGTTCAAACTTTGAGTTCAAATCTTCCTTATGTGTTGTTTTATTGTGTTCACTTGTTGTTTACACAACAGCTATATCAAAAATATAAACATTATTTGTGCAGTGAATTATTGTAAAACACAGTGAATATATTTTGTGTTTTATTCAAGTCAGGTTTATTAACTTAGCCTGTAAGTGTTTTCATAATACAGTGGGCGAAAATTGGATTATTCAGGGAACCCATGAGCAGTTATGGCATTACGGTGTAATTTGTTAGTCAATTATGTTCAATTAACTGAAAAGTTGCTGATGCACTGCACAGACCAATTGGAGAAGTTGCGCAAAAGCTTCTCCACCAATGAGACGAGAGAAGGAGGAGCGCGAGACTACAGAAGCCTCACAAAAACTTCTCGACTCACACACCAACAAGTTGTGAAATATTGCCAATTCCTCCGCCAGTGTTGATCCACGCAGATTCAAGAAACCCAGAAATCAACAGGTTTATCTGGGATAACTAACGCGAGCGCGCGCTCCGCGTAAAGTTACGCTCGTGTTATTGCGCATCTTCGGGTCAGAAAGGATTTAAAAAATGTCAAAGGAGCCGGATAAAACTAGTTCTGGGACCGAAAGCTCTTTTATTGGAGATCCGGACTCTGATTCACCGTCTTCTCCATCCGTGTCCGATGAGCAAGTTGCGCGAACCGGCACCGGCGAGCGCGCGGACAGCGAGGAGGACGCGCGTTTCCCACCGTGTATTCGAGATGCCGTGTCGCAGGTCCTCAAAGGCTACGACTGGTCCCTGGTGCCGATGCCGATGCAGGGACTCAGGTCTCTGAAGGACAAGCCGCACGTGAAGAGACCCATGAACGCGTTTATGGTGTGGGCGCAGGCGGCGCGCAGGAAGCTCGCGGATCAATACCCGCATCTGCACAACGCCGAGCTCAGCAAGACCCTGGGCAAGCTATGGAGGTTCGTGCACGGGTCACATTTTATATTACATTATTGCACATTATGTAGGCCTACTTACACAACGAGTTATTAAAGTAACACTAGGTTACTTTTCTTTTTTTTGCTCTCGGGGTCCCCCTACAGTTGGGAAACAGTATTGTCCTCTACTACTGTCGTAAACTCTGTCATACATGCACGTGCATTTGTTGACAACCATGATAGCCCTGAACACTGTAGGAGTTCACATGCAGGTGTTCTGCTTGCGTCGCGTGTGAAATGTCTTCATCACAGGTACAGTGGCATATATTTCAGCATGTCATATGAATATAATTTCATGGGTTTTATTTTTTTTCAAACGACAAATGATCGCGATGCTCATGTTTACAAGCCAGCGTCATTATAGTAGCCTAGTCTATTGGTTACCGTTTTACTGAATCTATATGATACTTCAATGCAATGTTTGAGTGGTAGATATAATAACCATATATCGTCAATATTATAATATCAAGCTACCATAGATGAATCTGCAAATTTTACAAATCGATTTGCAGCATTAGTATCGGCTCGTGCATGGCATGCACTCCTTACTTGTGTTAGTAGCCTATCCTAAATAGAAATAGCTAAAGATAGATAGATAGATAGATAGATAGATAGATAGATAGATAGATAGATAGATAGATAGATAGATAGATAGATAGAAAGATAGATAGATAGATAGAAAAGGTTTGAAGAAAGAAAGAAAGATAAATAGATAGATAGATAGAAAAGGTTTGAAGAAAGATAGATAGATAGATAGATAGATAGATAGATAGATAGATAGATAGATAGATAGAAGAAAGATAGATAGATAGATAGAATAAGGTTTGAAGAAAGAAAGAAAGAAACAAAGAAAGATAGATAGATAGATAGATAGATAGATAGATAGATAGATAGATAGGTAGAAAGATAGATAGATAGATAGATAGGTAGATAGATAGATAGATAGATAGATAGATAGATAGATAGATAGATAGATAGATAGATAGATAGATAGATAGATAGAAAAGGTTTGAAGAAAGAAAGAAAGAAAGAAAGAAAGATAGATAGATAGAAAAGGTTTGAAGAAAGAAAGATAGATAGATAGATAGATAGATAGATAGATAGATAGATAGAAAAGGTTTGAAGAAAGAAAGAAAGAAAGAAAGATAAATAGATAGATAGATAGATAGATAGATAGATAGATAGATAGATAGATAGATAGAAGAAAGATAGATAGATAGATAGAATAAGGTTTGAAGAAAGAAAGAAAGAAAGAAAGATAGATAGATAGATAGATAGATAGATAGAAAAGGTTTGAAGAAAGAGATAGATAGATAGATAGATAGATAGATAGATAGAAAGATAGATAGATAGATAGATAGAAAAGGTTTGAAGAAAGATAGATAGATAGATAGATAGATAGATAGATAGATAGATAGATAGATAGATAGATAGATAGATAGAAAAGGTTTGAAGATAGATAGATAGATAGATAGATAGATAGATAGATAGATAGATAGATAGATAGATAGATAGATAGATAGATAGAAAAGGTTTGAAGAAAGATAGATAGATAGATAGATAGATAGATAGATAGATAGATAGATAGATAGATAGAAAAGGTTTGAAGAAAGATAGATAGATGGATAGATGGATAGATAGATAGATAGATAGATAGATAGATAGATAGATAGATAGATAGATAGATAGATAGATAGATAGATAGATAGATGGATGGATAGATAGATAGATAGATAGATAGATAGATAGATAGATAGATAGATAGATAGATAGATAGAAAAGGTTTGAAGAAAGATAGATAGATAGATGATAGATAGATAGATAGATAGATAGATAGATAGATAGATAGATGATAGATAGATAGATAGATAGATAGATAGATAGATAGATAGATAGATAGATAGATGATAGATAGATAGATAGATAGATAGATAGATAGATAGATAGATAGATAGATAGATAGTTTTGTATTTGTCCTCGAAAGGAAATTTGTTTCCACCGTAGATGCGTAGCTACATAACACAAACACACATAACATGGTAAATTATCGACATATTATAATACAATAAAACATAATAACTGACATCACACACAAAAACACACAAAAAAACAACAACAACAAAGAGAACATAAGTGACGTAACAATGGCCGATTTTCTATGTATTTAGAGCTTGTATACAGATATGATAAAGACATGAACTGGTTTTATATCATTCAGCATCACTGAATCAATCTAAATAGGTTTATACCAACAAAACTCATTGTAGTGGTTACATCGGGCTCTTTAAAGTGACAAGTAACTTTGTACAGTGTATCAGATAGCATTGTTTCACTTATAGGATTTATTATTAAATAGACTTGTATTGTACACTCAAATGTTGAATCTTACTAGTATGATTTTTAGTTGAACTATAAAGCAGCAATTCAGACTTGTAATTTCAGACTTGTGTACTGGTCACTGTTACATTACAACAACAACAAATATATGAACATATGATTTATGAAAATGTTTTTTAACCATTTTTTAAAACTGTTTTGTTTTGACAAGATGTTATTATTATTGATTAACAGTATACTGTTTTTTTTTTTACGTTTTCATATTTTTTATTTTTTTTACATTTTATGCTTAGAACATCATAACTGATAAATTGAATTTAGCTGTAAAATGAAAATAATGTTTACTTTTCCTAAGTTGGCTAACTATAATATAACCAATAAATGTTATTATTTTGGGTCGGTACAGTTGCCTTAGAGCGTTAAAATATACGGGTCAAATTGACCCAAGAACATCACGAACGTAATAGTAATTTTGTTTGTATATGTCAAAACACATCAGCATGTTGAAACTTTGCATGCATGTTCATGATGATAAATGAGAAAAAGTCACAAAATATCAAGAAAAAAAACCATGTTAACCAGTATTTCCAACAACTAGAAAATCGAAACGGGTCAAATTGACCCACAACATAACACAAGGGTTAGGAAAGCGCTAGTGGCTAATCGAGTGTGTACTGGTCACGGTTGGGAAAGCGCTAGTGGCTAATCGAGTGTGTACTGGTCACGGTTGGGAAAGTGCTAGTGGCTAATCGAGTTTGTTCTGGTCACTGTTAGGAAAGCGCTAGTGTCTAATCGAGTGTGTACTGGTCACTGTTAGGAAAGCGCTAGTGGCTAATCGAGTGTGTACTGGTCACTGTTAGGAAAGCGCTAGTGGCTAATCGAGTGTGTACTGGTCACGGTTGGGAAAGCGCTAGTGGCTAATCGAGTGTGTACTGGTCACTGTTAGGAAAGTGCTAGTGGCTAATCGAGTGTGTACTGGTCACTGTTAGGAAAGCGCTAGTGGCTAATCGAGTGTGTACTGGTCACTGTTAGGAAAGCGCTAGTGGTAATCGATTGTGTTCTGGTCACTGTTAGAAAAGCGCTAGTGGCTAATCGAGTGTGTACTGGTCACGGTTGGGAAAGCGCTTGTATTAGCGACAGAAGCTGCAAGTGAAACTGACACCGTTTAAAGGAATAAATGTGCAGCTGCTTGTAAACCATCTGTTTTTTTGCTGGATCACGTACATCTGCACCAGTTTAGAAACCAGCTAACATCTAAATGTTTGGTTTCTGACATGCTTTCGCACACAACTGCTTTATATCGTCCTCTTTCCGCCGGGTTGTCCAGGCTGCTCTCCGAGAGCGAGAAGAGGCCGTTTGTGGAGGAGGCCGAGAGACTGCGCGTCCAGCACAAGAAAGACTATCCGGATTACAAGTACCAGCCTCGGAGACGCAAGAGCCTGAAGCCGGGTCAGGGGGAACTGGACCCGGGAGCTGAGAAGATCCAGCATCCCAACGATCACATGTTCAAGATGGAGGCGGGAGTGAGAGGGATGCACAGTCATGCGGGTGAGTTATGCCAATTACTGTCCTGGAGATTGAGTTATACTATATAAAGCAGCAATTCAGACTAGTACTGTAAATAAATGTAACTGTTGGGATCAATACTCATTTCAGTAACACTTTGGCCCCTATCTTGCACCAGCGCAATGGACTGTGTACAGCGACGCATGTATCATTCCTATTCTGCACCCGCGCACAGCGGACTCTTCCCTCCACAGACACACGTCGGTAAATTAGGGAATGAACTTGCGCTCGGGGGGGGCGGTTCAGTGTAAAGAGGAGTGTGTTCCGGCGCAAACGTTCCCTGGTGATATTCTGCAGTTCCAGAAAACAACTCCGCCGCTGACCAGGAGAAACCCAGTCTAAAGACAGCGGCGCCGCGCGTTAGTCAGATGCTAATTTAAGTGCGCGTGCTTGGCCATTATGTAGCGTGTGAACAACACACACACTTTGATTCTCTCATCTAAACAGACGCAGCAGTTTTCATTTCTGCAAATCATACATTATTACAAGGAAAAATATTAACACACGAGAGAAATCATTGTTGTGTCTGTGAAGATGTGAAGAAATATCCATAACTCTTGATTACACATTTACCCAAATTATTATACGCCTGTTTAACCGAAGCTAATGTGTGTGTGTTTCTCCATCATCCTCAATGTCACTTCTCTGTGTTTTACGGCCCTGACGAGAACGTCGGTCTCCTCGGCTGTGAACCGCTCCTGGCGTGCGCCGGCAAACCCGCCGTTATAATAGCGATCCGCCGTTATAATAGCAATCCGCCGTTATAATAGCAATCCGCCGTTATAATAGCGATCCGCCGTTATAATAGCAATCCGCCGTTATAATAGCAATCCGCCGTTATAATAGCAATCCGCCGTTATAATAGCGATCCGCCGTTATAATAGCGATCCGCCGTTATAATAGCAATCCGCCGTTATAATAGCAATCCGCCGTTATAATAGCAATCCGCCGTTATAATAGCGATCCGCCGTTATAATAGCGATCCGCCGTTATAATAGCAATCCGCCGTTATAATAGCAATCCGCCGTTATAATAGCAATCCGCCGTTATAATAGCGATCCGCCGTTATAATAGCGATCCGCCGTTATAATAGCGATCCGCCGTTATAATAGCGATCCGCCGTTATAATAGCGATCCGCCGTTATAATAGCAATCCGCCGTTATAATAGCGATCCGCCGTTATAATAGCGATCCGCCGTTATAATAGCGATCCGCCGTTATAATATCAATCCGCCGTTATAATAGCAATCCGCCGTTATAATAGCGATCCGCCGTTATAATAGCGATCCGCCGTTATAATAGCGATCCGCCGTTATAATAGCAATCCGCCGTTATAATAGCAATCCGCCGTTATAATAGCAATCCGCCGTTATAATAGCAATCCGCCGTTATAATAGCGATCCGCCGTTATAATAGCGATCCGCCGTTATAATAGCGATCCGCCGTTATAATAGCAATCCGCCGTTATAATAGCAATCCGCCGTTATAATAGCAATCCGCCGTTATAATAGCGATCCGCCGTTATAATAGCGATCCGCCGTTATAATAGCGATCCACCGTTATAATAGCAATCCGCCGTTATAATAGCAATCCGCCGTTATAATAGCAATCCGCCGTTATAATAGCAATCCGCCGTTATAATAGCGATCCGCCGTTATAATAGCGATCCGCCGTTATAATAGCGATCCGCCGTCGAACAAGCGCACCGGCTCTTAAAGGGAATGAGAGGACGCTCTGATTGGTTTATTTCACGTTACGCCCAAACCACACCTATGAATAATGAAGCGACTGCAGACACACACATTTTAGATTTGCGTCGGGCGCAAGAGTCGTTTATCAAGAGCCGGTATAATAGCAACAGCGCCGGGATCCGCCCACAGAGTTACTTGCGCTTTGACACTTGCGTTTCAGAACGTTACAATAGGGCCCTTTATGTTACAGTGTTACATGTAGTTACTATAGTAATGACTATAAATGATGCATAATTACATGCAACGCACCCTAAAACAAAACAAACACTAATCCTAACTCTATAGTA
>NC_136896.1:30490931-30498431 GCF_949152265.1 Phoxinus phoxinus
TGCACGCATCCTTTAGTTCGGTCTTAAAACTGGACAGTAAGTACTACATTTTTCATTCGTAACACAATTATGGTGTATTATGTTATGTTGTTATTGTATTCAGATTTTGCACATTGATGATTGTGATCTTTATTGGAAGAAAAATCATGCCTCCCCCCTGTAGTCAATTATTTTATCCTTTAAAACTCATCTTTGATCACCAAAATTACACGTTTTTTCCTTGAACAAAATTCTTCATGCCTTAAAATATCTTGAATGTAACTCGACACCCTCGCCTCATTTAGTATGCGCGGTTCTATGAATATGCAAATGAGCCCCACCTCCACTCACTCACTCACTCACTCAGAGATCCACTGGTTGACGATCACACGTTGATCTGATTGGTTACTTGGTTCTATGAATATGCAAATGAGCCCCGCCTCCACTCACTCACTCACTCACTCACTCAGAGATCCACTGGTTGACGATCACACGTTGATCTGATTGGTTACTTGGATCTATGAATATGCAAATGAGCCCCGCCTCCACTCACTCACTCAGAGATCCACTGGTTGACGATCACACGTTGATCTGATTGGTCAAGGTAGTGTGTGACGTCAGAAACACCAGCGATTTCAAACCGTGTTTTTGAGACTGTCTTTGGTTCACTGCAGTTTTAAGCAGAAAATACTCAGCAATGCTGTCGACTTATGAACTTACACATGGTGTGTGTTAAAGCAGATTAAAAACACCACATAGACACAGACAACATTAAAAACTGGATTTTCAACACTTTAAAAGACCCCCAGATAAAGACAACCTAACACTGACAGCCGAGATGACTATGACTACAGCAGGTCAAAGTTCAATCTATAACACATAAAGCTGAGTTTTTCTCTGCACTGGTGATTCGAGTGCTTCCAGTGTTAAGAACTCTTGATATATAAACAGTTTTCTTTCATACAACAACAAACTTACATTTTACACACATTGGCAGTTACTTTCTCTGTTTCTGCTCCACCGGTGAAAAGCATAAAAGTAATTTTTTTGTTTTATAAAAGTTATAAAAGTGTTATTTCCTGAAAAAATCAGTGCTTTTGAACGAATCGGTTGAGTTATTGATTCAATGACTCACTCATAAATACGGTTATCCTGTTTTACTGAATGAACGAATCGTTGAGTGATTGATTCAATGACTCACTCATAATTACGGTTATCCTGTATTACTGAATGAACGAATCGTTGAGTGATTGATTCAATGACTCACTCATAATTACGGTTATCCTGTATTACTGAATGAACGAATCGTTGAGTGATTGATTTAATGACTCACTCATAATTACGGTAATCCTGTTTTTACTGAATGAACGAATCGTTGAGTGATTGATTCAATGACTCACTCATAATTACGGTTATCCTGTTTTACTGAATGAACGAATCGTTGAGTGATTGATTCAATGACTCACTCATAATTACGGTTATCCTGTTTTACTGAATGAACGAATCGTTGAGTGATTAATTCAATGACTCACTCATAATTACAGTTATCCTGTTTTACTGAATGAACAAATCGGTTGAGTGATTGATTCAATGACTCACTCATAATTACGGTTATCCTGTTTTACTGAATGAACGAATCGTTGAGTGATTAATTCAATGACTCAATCATAATTACGGTTATCCTGTATTACTGAATGAACAAATCGGTTGAGTGATTGATTCAATGACTCACTCATAATTACGGTAATCCTGTTTTACTGAATGAACAAATTGGTTGAGTTATTGATTCAATGTCTCACTCATAATTACGGTTATCCTGTATTACTGAATGAACGAATCGGTTGAGTTATTGATTCAATGACTCACTCATAATTACGGTTATCCTGTTTTACTAAATGAACAAATCGGTTGAGTGATTGATTCAATGACTCACTCATAAATACGGTTATCCTGTTTTACTGAATGAACGAATCGGTTGAGTGATTGATTCAATGACTCACTCATAAATACGGTTATCCTGTTTTACTGAATGAACGAATCGTTGAGTGATTAATTCAATGACTCACTCATAATTACGGTAATCCTGTTTTACTGAATGAACAAATCGTTGAGTGATTGATTCAATGACTCACTCATAATTACGGTTATCCTGTTTTACTGAATGAACAAATCGGTTGAGTGATTGATTCAATGACTCACTCATAAATACGGTTATCCTGTTTTACTGAATGAACGAATCGTTGAGTGATTAATTCAATGACTCACTCATAATTACGGTAATCCTGTTTTACTGAATGAACGAATCGTTGAGTGATTGATTCAATGACTCACTCATAATTACGGTTATCCTGTTTTACTGAATGAACAAATCGGTTGAGTGATTGATTCAATGACTCACTCATAATTACGGTTATCCTGTTTTACTGAATGAACAAATCGGTTGAGTGATTGATTCAATGACTCACTCATAATTACGGTTATCCTGTATTACTGAATGAACGAATCGGTTGAGTGATTGATTCAATGACTCACTCATAATTACGGTAATCCTGTTTTACTGAATGAACAAATTGGTTGAGTTATTGATTCAATGTCTCACTCATAATTACGGTTATCCTGTATTACTGAATGAACGAATCGGTTGAGTTATTGATTCAATGACTCACTCATAATTACGGTTATCCTGTTTTACTAAATGAACAAATCGGTTGAGTGATTGATTCAATGACTCACTCATAAATACGGTTATCCTGTTTTACTGAATGAACGAATCGGTTGAGTGATTGATTCAATGACTCACTCATAAATACGGTTATCCTGTTTTACTGAATGAACGAATCGTTGAGTGATTAATTCAATGACTCACTCATAATTACGGTAATCCTGTTTTACTGAATGAACAAATCGTTGAGTGATTGATTCAATGACTCACTCATAATTACGGTTATCCTGTTTTACTGAATGAACAAATCGGTTGAGTGATTGATTCAATGACTCACTCATAAATACGGTTATCCTGTTTTACTGAATGAACGAATCGTTGAGTGATTAATTCAATGACTCACTCATAATTACGGTAATCCTGTTTTACTGAATGAACGAATCGTTGAGTGATTGATTCAATGACTCACTCATAATTACGGTTATCCTGTTTTACTGAATGAACAAATCGGTTGAGTGATTGATTCAATGACTCACTCATAATTACGGTTATCCTGTTTTACTGAATGAACAAATCGGTTGAGTGATTGATTCAATGACTCACTCATAATTACGGTAATCCTGTTTTACTGAATGAACGAATCGTTGAGTGATTGATTCAATGACTCACTCATAATTACGGTTATCCTGTTTTACTGAATGAACAAATCGGTTGAGTGATTGATTCAATGACTCACTCATAATTACGGTTATCCTGTTTTACTGAATGAACAAATCGGTTGAGTGATTGATTCAATGACTCACTCATAATTACGGTAATCCTGTTTTACTGAATGAACGAATTGTTGAGTGATTGATTCAATGACTCACTCATAATTACGGTTATCCTGTTTTACTGAATGAACGAATCGTTGAGTGATTGATTCAATGACTCACTCATAATTACGGTTATCCTGTTTTACTGAATGAACAAATCGGTTGAGTGATTGATTCAATGACTCACTCATAATTACGGTTATCCTGTTTTACTGAATGAACGAATTGTTGAGTGATTGATTCAATGACTCACTCATAATTACGGTTATCCTGTTTTACTGAATGAACGAATCGTTGAGTGATTAATTCAATGACTCACTCATAATTACGGTTATCCTGTTTTACTGAATGAACAAATCGGTTGAGTGATTGATTCAATGACTCACTCATAATTAATTTGTCACAACCTTCTGGCCTCACTATGTACAGTAACATGAATATAGAAACACTGCTGTATGCTATAATATGTTATTGATACGGCATATATCCAAGCTATAATGTCCCTGACAACTGGGATTTTCATGTTAGGGACAAAATTCATGAACTCTTTGATGTTTCTTCAAATATTGTAAGGTTTTTCTAAAACCAGCATCCACACCGTCATCAAAACAGAGTAAGCGGTGAAGCGGCGCTGGAGTCTTTACCTTCTCGGTCAGTCTTATGAAGAACGGATGTCCAGCGCTGGTGCGGCTCCACCCTCATTTAATGATTTCCTGCTGGGTTGCAAACAGCCTCCTGCTGTGTGTGTGTGTGTGTGTGTGTGTGTGTGTGTGTGTGTGTGTGTGTGTGTGTGTGTGTGTGTGTGTGTGTGTGTGTAGCCCGGACGCCAATGACAACACACAGCCAGACAGAACCAACATTGACTTACCCACAGTTCCACGGGGCAGTGGAGCCAGACTGATGGGGAAGGAGGGCAGTGGAATGCATCAGGTCAGGCAACGGTGTGTTTCACACACACACACACACACACACACACACACACATACACACACACACACACTCACTCACTCGCTCACTCACGCACACACACACACACACACACACACACACATACACACACACACACTCACTCACTCGCTCACACACACACACATTTACATTTAGTCATTTAGCAGACGCTTTTATCCAAAGCGACTTACAACTGAGGACTACAACAAGCGAGTCATCGCTTGCACACACACACACTCTCTATCTCAATCACACACACACACACACACACACTCACTCACTCGCTCGCTCACACACACACACACACTCTCTATCTCAATCACACACACACACACACACTCACTCACTCGCTCGCTCACACACACACACACACTCAAACACTCGCACACACTCGCACACACACACACACACACTCACTCACTCAAACACTTGCACACACACACACACACACACTCACTCACTCGCTCACTCACACACACAACACACACACACACACACACACACACACACACACACACACACTCACTCACTCGCTCACTCACACACACACAACACACACACACTCACTCAAACACTCGCGCACACACACACACACACACTCACTCACTCATTCGCTCACTCACACACACACACACACACACACACTCACTCACTCGCTCACTCACACACACACACACACACTCACTCGCTCGCTCACTCACTCACTCACACACACACACACACACACACTCACTCACTCGCTCACTCACACACACACACACACACTCACTCGCTCGCTCACTCACTCACTCACACACACACACACACACACACACTCACACACACACACACACACACTCACTCGCTCACTCACACACACACACACTCACTCGCTCGCTCGCTCACTCACTCACACACACAACAATGTTCTGAGAACATGCAATTCCAACCACAAATATTTTAAAAAATGTTCTGTTGCTTAAGATTCATTTACATATTGCAACTTATATCAATATTTTTAAAGAATAATATCTGTGCATTTAATTTTACATATTCATATACAGTGCAATCTTATTTTAGTACGCCTGAGATATTATTATATATCTTTTTAATATTTTTAATTAGCTTTTATTTTTGTTTTCAGTTTACATTTTTTTTAAGTTTAATTTCATTGTGTTTTGTAATTTTTGTTTAATTATTGTTTTTTTTTACAATTTTAATGATTTAAGTAAATATTTCTCAATGATACAAAAATAAGACTGCATGGCAACACTATATCATATATGAATATATAATACAATTAAATGCACAGAAAATGTATCCAGTAAAAGTTTTTTAAAAATCATTTTCAAGAAAAAAATAATAATAGTTGCTCTTGCAATATGTAAATGCACCTCAAACAAGCCCATGTTTTATTTATGTTGAAGTAAGGGTTGTTTGCATGTGTGAAGTGATGTTCGTCTTCAGAATAGCCGTCTCTGTGACATATGCTTTTATTTATTATAAACTCAACGGGACCGTCTTGCTCCTAAAATATGCAAATGATATTCAGTTCATAAACATCAAACACTGACTCTTACTAAAGCACTGTGGTGTCAGCAGGGATAGAGTTACATGTACTCTCATATATATATGGGTTTCACACTCTCTGTCTTCAAACAAAACAATTTCAACTCAAATATTTCATGTCCATGTATTTATTCATAAGTAGGCGCATAATAAGCAGGATATTGTACAATCACACAGTCATTTTCACAAAATAAAATAATGACAGGCCTCAAAATCACTATCCTTTATCTTCTAGTCCAAAAAAAAAACAAAAAAATTATGGTAATGCCAAGATATGTTTTCATATTTTAAACAAATCTGAAGAAAAACACCTGAATAGCATCATAACCTGAAGAAGAGGAGAGAAGAACTGAGCTCAGATCAGATCATAACCTGCCATCTAAACATTCATATCTATTATATAAAACCTGTATAGTTCTCTTATGCATCCTTCACAGTCAACAGACGACATGACAGATATTGTATATAAAGTAGTGGTCAACCAGTGTGTGTCTTTTTAATCGCAGATACTAATATTCATAAAGCAGGGCGGCCGATATATATACAGTATATATATACATACATAATGAAATTTAAAGGCAGCAAATGAGATATAATATTCATAATATTCACTCAATAAAATCATATTTGTAAACCTTTGTTACCGACTAAGATAAGGGGAACTACACTGCCGTTCAAAAGTTTGTATGATTTTTTATATTTAAAAAAAAGACAGATTTATAAAAAAAAATAAACAGTAATATTGTGAAATATTATTAGAATTTAATATGGCAGTTTTCTACGTGAATATACAGTAAAGTGTCATTTATTCCTGAGATTTTCAGCATCATTACTCCAGTCTTCAGTGTCACATGATCCTTCAGAAATCAGTGTAATATGATGATCTGATTTCCGATTTCTTTTTTGGAAAGAAATTAAAGATATTAATAGCCTACTTTTATCCAATGATGCATTAAGTTGATCAAAAGTGACAGTAACGACATTTATAATGTTACAAAATATTCTATTTAAAATAAATGCTGTTCTTTTGAGCTTTATTCATCAAAGAATTTTTTTTTTTTTACACAATTGTTTTCAATACTAATAATAATCATAAATGTTTCTTGAGCATTAAATCCTCATATTATTCTGATTTCTGAAGGGTCATGTGACACTGAAGACTGGAGTAATGATGATAAACTCAGCTTTGATCACAGGAATAAATTACACTTTACTGTATATTCACATAGAAAATAGTTATTTTAAATTGTAATAATATTTCACCTTTTTTTTTCATTTTAAATCAAATAAATGCAGCATTGGTGAGCATAGGAGACTAATTATGTTAAAAACATTAAAAACGTAGCGATCCCGAACGTTTGAGCGGCAGTGAGTTATCTTAGTTTTTGGCATATAATCTCAATTTGGCCAAATATCGGCCAATAAATCACTAATATGAGCCCTATCCTGCAGAGAGAGCTGATGGGCACATGCATCTGAATCTGTGATATGCTTCCACCTAGTGGAGGAAAATAACTCAAGAACACAACCGTCTTCATGGTGTATATC
>NC_136896.1:30503431-30508431 GCF_949152265.1 Phoxinus phoxinus
AAATATATTACAATATAATATAATACTTAAATATAACATAATTAAGTATAATATAATATAACGTGATATGATATAATATAATGTGATATAATATAATATAATGTGATATAATATAATATAATGTGATATAATTACATACATATAATTAATAAAGCATATTATAAGAATTTTTTTTACAAATATGCATTTTTAAATTTAGAAATGACTTGCTACAAAATTATAATTATTATAATTTTTTTTATATAGGTATATTTTAAAAGTAGAAAAACATAGTACTACACACTACTACTAATATAAATATAAAATAATATAATAAAACATAATATAATATAATAAAAATGTAAAAAAATGGTATGTTACTAATATAATTTAATATAATGTAATACATAATATAAATAATAAAGCATATTATAACATTTTTTTTTATAAATGCAAATTTTTTAAAGAAAGTTTTTTTTTACAGTAAATTAAAAATTATATGTTAACATAGTTAAACGTACTGCATTTAACATAATAATATAATATAATATAATACAATAAAACATTTATTATAAAAATGTATTATATTAATATTATATAATATTAATAATATAACACAATATAATATAATACAATGTAATTTTCTTATTTTTTTTTACTTTATATTATACATTAGAGTTACACAGCAATTTGGAAAAGGAATTTAAACAGAAAAAAGTCTAAATATCAACTTCAACTCACCAAAGGATCTTTAAAGTACATGAGTCTCCTGTCGTCCATGGTGAACCACCTCTTCTTAAAGCCCTCTGTGTGCTGTAAACAAGACTTCAGTGTGAATCACTGTTGACCACAGCATTAGTAAGGCTGAGGGAGACTGTACAGTCAGCAAGGGCTTTATTTTGTGACTGTACATTCCCTGGCTTATTACTAAATAAATAAATAAAATCAAAGCATATGCAGTATTGATTTCACCTAAAATGATTTGAAGCTACAATATGTATTTTTTTTCGCCGCTACATTTACATTGTAAAATGTGTAAGTGAGATTTATGCCTATTTTTCACATCTTCATGGACACCACAGTGATCTCCCACGTATGTTAATATTTTTCCTTGTAATAATGTATGGTTTGCTAAAATATTAACTGCTGCGTCTGTGTAGATTAGAGAATCAAAGTGTGTGTGTGTGTTGTTCACACGCTACATTATGGCCAAGCATGCGCGCTTAAATGCGTCGCAGCTTAAAGGTTTAAAAGCCTTAAATGCTTAGCGTCGCGGACGCTAGCTCTCGGCGTCTCTGTCGAGTGGAAGTTAGTCGCGGATGCTAGCTCTCGGCGTCTCTGTCGAGTGGAAGTTAGTCGCGGACGCTAGCTCTCGGCGTCTCTGTCGAGTGGAAGTTAGTCGCGGACGCTAGCTCTCGGCGTCTCTGTCGAGTGGAAGTTAGTCGCGGACGCTAGCTCTCGGCGTCTCTGTCGAGTGGAAGTTAGTCGCGGACGCTAGCTCTCGGCGTCTCTGTCGAGTGGAAGTTAGTCGCAGACGCTAGCTCTCGGTGTCTCTGTCGAGTGGAAGTTAGTCGCGGATGCTAGCTCTCGGCGTCTCTGTCGAGTGGAAGTTAGTCGCGGACGCTAGCTCTCGGCGTCTCTGTCGAGTGGAAGTTAGTCGCGGATGCTAGCTCTCGGCGTCTCTGTCGAGTGGAAGTTAGTCGCGGACGCTAGCTCTCGGCGTCTCTGTCGAGTGGAAGTTAGTCGCGGACGCTAGCTCTCGGCGTCTCTGTCGAGTGGAAGTTAGTCGCGGACGCTAGCTCTCGGCGTCTCTGTCGAGTGGAAGTTAGTCGCGGACGCTAGCTCTCGGCGTCTCTGTCGAGTGGAAGTTAGTCGCGGACGCTAGCTCTCGGCGTCTCTGTCGAGTGGAGGTTAGTTGCGGACGCTAGCTCTCGGCGTCTCTGTCGAGTGGAAGTTAGTCGCGGACGCTAGCTCTCGGCGTCTCTGTCGAGTGGAAGTTAGTCGCGGACGCTAGCTCTCGCCGTCTCTGTCGAGTGGAAGTTAGTCGTGGACGCTAGCTCTCGGAGTCTCTGTCGAGTGGAAGTTAGTCGCGGACGCTAGCTCTCGGCGTCTCTGTCGAGTGGAAGTTAGTCGCGGACGCTAGCTCTCGGCGTCTCTGTCGAGTGGAAGTTAGTCGCGGACGCTAGCTCTCGGTGTCTCTGTCGAGTGGAAGTTAGTCGCGGACGCTAGCTCTCGGCGTCTCTGTCGAGTGGAAGTTAGTCGCGCACGCTAGCTATCGGCGTCTCTGTCGAGTGGAAGTTAGTCGCGGACGCTAGCTCTCGGCGTCTCTGTCGAGTGAAAGTTAGTCGTGGACGCCAGCTCTCAGCGTCTCTGTCGAGTGGAAGTTAGTCGCGGACGCTAGCTCTCGGCGTCTCTGTCGAGTAGAAGTTAGTCGCGGACGCTTGCTCTCGGTGTCTCTGTCGAGTGGAAGTTAGTCGCGGACGCTAGCTCTCAGCATCTCTGTCGAGTTGAAGTTAGTCGCGGGCGCTAGCTCTCGGGGTCTCTGTCGAGTGGAAGTTAGTCGCGGACGCTAGCTCTCGGCGTCTCTGTGGAGTGGAAGTTAGACGCGGACGCTAGCTCTCGGCGTCTCTGTCGAGTTGAAGTTAGTCGCGGGCGCTAGCTCTCGGGGTCTCTGTCGAGTGGAAGTTAGTCGCGGACGCTAGCTCTCGGCGTCTCTGTGGAGTGGAAGTTAGACGCGGACGCTAGCTCTCGGCGTCTCTGTCGAGTGGAAGTTAGTCGCGGACGCTAGCTCTCGGCGTCTCTGTCGAGTGGAAGTTAGTCACGGACGCTAGCTCTCGGGGTCTCTGTCGAGTGGAAGTTAGTCGCGGACGCTAGCTCTCGGCGTCTCTGTCGAGTGGAAGTTAGTCGCGGACGCTAGCTCTCGGCGTCTCTGTCGAGTGGAAGTTAGTCGCGGACGCTAGCTCTCGGCGTCTCTGTCGAGTGGAAGTTAGTCGCGGACGCTAGCTCTCGGTGTCTCTGTCGATTGGAAGTTAGTCGCGGACGCTAGCTCTCGGCATCTCTGTCGAGTGGAAGTTAGTCGCGCACGCTAGCTATCGGCGTCTCTGTCGAGTGGAAGTTAGTCGCGGACGCTAGCTATCGGCGTCTCTGTCGAGTGGAAGTTAGTCGCGGACGCTAGCTCTCGGCGTCTCTGTCGAGTGAAAGTTAGTCGTGGACGCTAGCTCTCAGCGTCTCTGTCGAGTGGAAGTTGGTCGCGGACGCTAGCTCTCGGCTAGAAGTTAGTCGCGGACGCTTGCTCTCGGTGTCTCTGTCGAGTGGAAGTTAGTCGCGCACGCTAGCTATCGACGTCTCTGTCGAGTGGAAGTTAGTCGCGGACGCTAGCTCTCAGCATCTCTGTCGAGTGGAAGTTAGTCGCGGACGCTAGCTCTCGGCGTCTCTGTCGAGTGGAAGTTAGTCGCGGACGCTAGCTCTCGGCGTCTCTGTCGAGTGGAAGTTAGTCGCGGACGCTTGCTCTCGGTGTCTCTGTCGAGTGGAAGTTAGTCGCGCACGCTAGCTATCGACGTCTCTGTCGAGTGGAAGTTAGTCGCGGGCGCTAGCTCTCGGGGTCTCTGTCGAGTGGAAGTTAGTCGCGGACGCTAGCTCTCGGCGTCTCTGTGGAGTGGAAGTTAGTCGCGGACGCTAGCTCTCGGCGTCTCTGTGGAGTGGAAGTTAGTCGCGGACGCTAGCTCTCGGCGTCTCTGTCGAGTGGAAGTTAGTCACGGACGCTAGCTCTCGGCGTCTCTGTGGAGTGGAAGTTAGTCGCGGACGCTAGCTCTCGCCGTCTCTGTCGAATGGAAGTTAGTCGCGGACGCTAGCTCTCGGCGTCTCTGTTGAGCGGAAGTTAGTCGCGGACGCTAGCTCTCGCCGTCTCTGTCGAGTGGAAGTTAGTCGCGGACGCTAGCTCTCGGCGTCTCTGTCGAGTGGAAGTTAGTCGCGGACGCTAGCTCTCGGCGTCTCTGTCGAGTGGAAGTTAGTCACGGACGCTAGCTCCCGGCGTCTCTGTCGAGTGGAAGTTAGTCGCGGACGCTAGCTCTCGGCGTCTCTGTCGAGTGTAAGTTAGTCGCGGATGCTAGCTCTCGGCGTCTCTGTCGAGCGGAAGTTAGTCGCGGACGCTAGCTCTCGGCGTCTCTGTCGAGTGGAAGTTAGTCGCGGACGCTAGCTCTCAGCGTCTCTGTCGAGTGGAAGTTAGTCGCGGACGCTAGCTCTCGGCGTCTCTGTGGAGTGGAAGTTAGTCGCGGACGCTAGCTCTCGGCGTCTCTGTCGAATGGAAGTTAGTCGCGGACGCTAGCTCTCGGCGTCTCTGTCGAGCGGAAGTTAGTCGCGGACGCTAGCTCTCGGCGTCTCTGTCGAGCGGAAGTTAGTCGTGGACGCTAGCTCTCGGCGTCTCTGTCGAGTGGAAGTTAGTCGCGGACGCTAGCTCTCGGCGTCTCTGTCGAGTGGAAGTTAGTCTCGGCGTCTCTGTCGAGTGGAAGTTAGTCGCGGACGCTAGCTCTCGGCGTCTCTGTCGAGCGGAAGTTAGTCGCGGACGCTAGCTCTCGCCGTCTCTGTCGAGTGGAAGTTAGTCGCGGACGCTAGCTCTCGGCGTCTCTGTCGAGCGGAAGTTAGTCGCGGACGCTAGCTCTCGGCGTCTCTGTCGAGTGGAAGTTAGTCGCGGACGCTAGCTCTCGCCGTCTCTGTCGAATGGAAGTTAGTCGCGGATGCTAGCTCTCGGCGTCTCTGTTGAGCGGAAGTTAGTCGCGGACGCTAGCTCTCGCCGTCTCTGTCGAGTGGAAGTTAGTCGCGGACGCTAGCTCTCGGCGTTTCTGTCGAGTGCAAGTTAGTCGCGGACGCTAGCTCTCGGCGTCTCTGTCGAGTGGAAGTTAGTCGCGGACGCTAGCTCTCAGCGTCTCTGTCGAGTGGAAGTTAGTCGCGGACGCTAGCTCTCGGGGTCTCTGTCGAGTGGAAGTTAGTCGCGGACGCTAGCTCTCGCCGTCTCTGTCGAGTGG
>NC_136896.1:30518431-30543431 GCF_949152265.1 Phoxinus phoxinus
CGGCATCAATGAGAGGCTGATGACCTGGCGCATCCCCCTTGCAAAAGGATGCTTTGCCACCCTCATTAGTGCCCATGCACCAATGCTTGCTGCCGAGTCTAACACCAAAGAGGACTTTTACCTTGCCCTAGACTCTGCCATTAGAAAAACTCCAGCCACAGACAAACTCATTCTCATGGGAGATTTTAATGCCAGAGTGGGCATAGAGCACCTGGTATGGGATAAGGTAATTGGCCGGCACGGAGTTGGGAAGATGAATGACAACGGCCTCCGGCTCCTTTCTCTCTGTGCAGAACACCAACTGGTCATCACCAACACCATATTTCAGATGAAGAACAGATTCAAAACCACCTGGCAGCACCCACGCTCAAAACATTGGCACCTCCTTGATTACGTAATAGTCCGTCAAAATGACCGGAAAGATGTCCTCTCCACTCGAGTCATGCGCGGAGCAGAGTGTTGGACTGACCACCGTATGGTCAGATCCAAACTCCTCGATTATTAGACCCCGTGGTCAGAGAACAGCTCCAAAACAAAGAATCAACTGCTCAGCACTCAGTAGCCCCACCTCACGAGACCTCCTTCGACAGCTCCTCGCTGATAACCTCAAAAAGATCCCGGAGGAATCAGCCGACTGGCCAACGCTGCGCCAAGCCATCCATAGTGCAGCCTCAGAGGCATTGGGCCAGTCGAGGAAACATCATCAGGACTGGTTTGACAGCAATTCGGCTGAGATACAGACACTCCTTAAAATAAAATATGATGCCCATAAAGCTCTCCTGTCCTGCCCTGGATCTCCTACCTTGAAAGCCACCTTTAATGCAGCGAGATCTGCAACCCAGCGTGCCCTCCGGAGCATGGAAGACACTTGGTGGGTGAAGAAGGCAGAAGAGATACAGCGCATGGCAGACTGCAACAACTCACAGGGCTTCTATGATGCCATCAAAACTCTCTACGGCCCCAGGAAGAGAGCGATTGCTCCAGTTCGTTCCGCTGATGGCTCGACTCTCCTCAAGGACCGCCATGAGATCCTCACCCGCTGGGCAAACCACTTTGAGACTCTCCTCAACCTCAATAACCCTGTTGACATTTCTATCCTGGATAACATCACCCAACCTATTACTAGTCACACACCTCAACAATCTTCCTCAGTTTCTAGAGACACGCCTAGCCATTGCGAGTCTTAAAAATAATAAAAGTGCTGGACCTGATGGCATTCCGGCAGAGGTCTTCAAACATGGAGGGTACCTCCTTACACGCCGCCTGCACCTCCTCATCTGTCATATCTGGGAATGTGAGACCCTCCCACAAGACTGGAAGGATGCCGATATTGTGGTCATCTATAAACAAAAAGGGGACAGAGCTGTGTGTGGCAACAGCCGTGGAATCTCCCTCCTCTCCATCGCAGGGAAAGTTCTGGCAAAAATCATGCTCAATAGGCTAGTTAAGTACATCTCAGAAGCTGCACTCCCGGAAACGCAATGTGGCTTCCGGAAGACTAGATCCACCACCGACATGATTTTTGTCTTAAGGCAGTTGCTAGAAAAAAGCAGAGAGCAGCGCACAGACCTCTACATAGCCTTCATTGACCTCAGTAATGCATTTGACACTATCATATCAACCGTGAGATGCTCTGGAAACAACTTTCCAAACTTGGGGTGCCACCCAAGTTCCTCACCATTCTACAGCAGCTGCACAATGGGATGCAAGCCAGAGTCACCACTGGAGAACTTCAGTCAGAGTTCTTTAATGTAAATGTTGGGGTGAAGCAGGGCTGTGTCTTGGCTCCAGTCCTTTTTAACCTCCTTCTCTCTGCTGTCACTCACCTTTTTCATTGTGCTTTAGGACACAAGGATGGTGTTCTTCTTGAATACCGCCTTGATGGAAGCCTCTTTAACATCCGGAGGTTGCAGGCTTACACAAAGACCAAATCCTGCTGCATAGCTGAACTACAATATGCTGATGACTGCGCGATTCTAACACATAGTCCAGAATCCATGCAGCACGCCCTCAACACAATAACCAGTCTCTACCAGTTCTTTGGTCTTCAGGTTAACATTAAAAAAGTTATTTCCCAAATCTTCTCTCAAACCTCCTCACCCCCCAGCTTTCATACAAGCGGCATTCCACTCAAAAATGTAGATCAGTTCACCTACCTTGGTTCAACTCTGTCCTCTTGCTGCTCCCTTGATATGGAAATACACACCCGTATCAAAAAAGCCTCTTCATCATTCGGTCGCCTTCGTAGTAGGGTTTTTGAAAACCGAAATCTGAGGGTCAGCACCAAGGTTGCTGTTTATAATGCTGTGTGTGTCTCCACCCTGCTTTATGGGGCGGAAACATGGACTCCATACAGCCGACATATTCGGCTCTTGCAATCCTTCCACATCCGCTGCCTCCAGAAGATCCTCGGCCTCTCCTGGATGGACCGAGTCCAACATGCGGAAATCCTACAGAGCACCAATTATATCTGCATGGAAGCCGCTGTGGCTAAGAAACATCTACGATGGATAGGGCATACCATCCGTATGCCGGACCACCGCTTGCCTCGCCAAGTCCTCTATGGCCAACTACAAGGCGCCAAACGAGCAGCTGGTGGACAAAAGAAGCGCTATAAGGACTACACCAAGGGACTTTTAAAGCATTCCAACATCAATCCCATGCAGCTTGAAGCTCAGGCACAGGACAGATCAGCCTGGCAGGTTACCTGTGCCCGAGTAGTTTCACAAATCCACGCAGAGCCGAGAGACGCAGACAAAGATACCAGAGGGCAGCTGGGGCTCCTCTGTCCTTTGGTTTCCCCTGCTCCACCTGTGGACGAGTGTGTGTGTGTGTGTGTGTGTGTGTGTGTGTGTGTGTGAGAGAGAGCTGGGGCTCCTCTGTCCTTTGGTTTCCCCTGCTCCACCTGTGGACGAGTGTGTGTGTGTGTGTGTGTGTGTGTGTGTGAGAGAGCTGGGGCTCCTCTGTCCTTTGGTTTCCCCTGCTCCACCTGTGGACGAGTGTGCGGCTCAAGGATCGGCCTCAACGCCCACGAGAAGTGGCACCAACGGCAATGTCGTTGATCCCCTCCCTAATCCTGAAGCAAGCGTCATCATCGGAAACGATGGACAGCTAAGAGAGAGAGTGTGTGTGTGTGTGTGTGTGTGTGCATGCATACTGTATGTATGTGTGTGACGTGTGTGTGTGCATGCTTGCGTGACGTGTGCATGCGTGTGTGTGTGCATGCGTGTGCGTGTGTGTGTGTGTGTGTGTGTGAGAGCGCGCGTGTGTGTGCATGCATGAGTGCGTGTGTGTGCACGTGTGTGTGCACGCTTGTGTGTGTATGCATGCATGAGTGCGTGTGTGCATGTGTGTGCATGTGTGTTTGTGTGTGTGTGTGTGTGCATGCATGAGTGCGTGCGTGCATGCGTGTGTGTGTGTGTGTGTGTGTGTGTGTGTGTGTGTGTGTGTGTGTGTGTGTGTGTGTGTGCGTGCGTGTGTGTATGTATATGAGTGTGCGTGCGTGTGCATGTGTGTGTGTGTGTGTGCATGCATGAGTGCGTGCGTGCATGTGTTTGTGTGTGTGTGTGTGTGTTTGTGTGTGTGTGTGTGTGTGTGTGTGCGTGCGTGCGTGCGTGTGTGTATGTATATGAGTGTGCGTGCGTGTGTGTGTGCATGTGTGTGTGCATGTGTGTGTGTGTGTGTGTGTGTGTGTGTGTGTGTGTGTGTGTGTGTGCGTGCGTGTGTATGTATATGAGTGTGCGTGCGTGTGCATGTGTGTGTGTGTGTGTGTGTGTGTGTGTGCATGCATGAGTGCGTGCGTGCATGTGTGTGTGTGTGTGTGTGTGTGTGTGTGTGTGTGTGTGTGTGCGTGTGTGTATGTATATGAGTGTGCGTGCGTGTGCATGTGTGTGTGTGTGTGTGTGTGTGTGTGTGTGTGCGTGCGTGTGTGTATGTATATAAGTGTGCGTGCGTGTGTGTGTGCATGTGTGTGTGCATGTGTGTGTGTGTGTGTGCATGTGTGTGTGTGTGTGTGTGTGTGTGTGTGTGTGCTGTGTGTGACAGAACTAACGTCATGTTTGTTGAAGTACTTGAGTGCTCCCTCTCTCTCGGACAGAATGAACTTGCGACTGAGGAACTGCCCGTTGTCTCGTCCTCGTTTCCACAGAAAGCCCTCCCTGTACCCTGCAACAGAGAGAAGCGGCACGAGGCCCACACAAAACATGAGCTTTTTTCCACCGCCGTTCTTTTGTAGAGTCTATGAATATCTACATCCTTAAAACAATTTGTAAAACAGGAAGTTGTAGCTTTACTGTACATGACCGACGTTCAAACAGAAAAGGATAAACAAGTACACAGTAATAGTATTTTAGTGGTCACACTTTAGTTTAGGGTCCAATTCTCACTATTAACTACGACTTTTGTCTCAATAAAGTCATAATTACTGTTTATTAATAGTTATTAATGTAGTTTTTAAGTTTGTGGGGTAGGATTAGGAATGTAGAATATGATAATGCAGAATAAGGCATTAATATGTGATTTAAACAGCAAATATGCTAGTAATATGCATGATAATACGCATAAAAAAATTATTTGTTTGTTAAAATTGTAATGATCATTGATCAAATGAACTTTGAGCAAATTGATGCATTTAAAAAGCCTCTTTCTTCCAGGAAAACGGACAGAAAATACTGATGACTCATCCTGCACTACATAGATTTCCGTCCAATCAGACGCTCTCTAGAAAGCGAGAGGTTTAATGCTTACGGTCGGGCTTTTAAAGACTCGTAAGCAATAGTAACAGTGAATCTTGCATTAGCAAGCACTAACGCGGAGCCGGTCTCCTGAGTTTCTCTTTCACAGGCACTATTCCTGTCCTCATGAATCATTCACTCTGCATGACCTCATCGGCCATAACCAGCTCTCCACGTGACGATCAATAACTCTATTGATTACCAGAGGACTTCAGACACACACGGTACTGTACATTCACCATACTCTATCTATCTATCTATCTATCTATCTATCTATCTATCTATCTATCTATCTATCTATCTATCTATCTATCTATCTATCTATCTATCTATCTATCTATCTATCTATCTATCTATCTATCCATCCATCAGTCATGTCATGAGTAGTATCTCCTCTACTCTGTGAGTCGCACAGTAACAACATGTGTAACGAAACTTCTAGAGTGTTGATTAAAACTAAGCAGGGAGACGAGAGCGAGAGAGAAAAGAGAGGAGTGTGTGTGTGTGTGTGTTTGTGTGTGTGTGTGTGTGTGTGTGTGTGTGTGTGTGTGTGTGTGTGTGTGTGTGTGTGTGTGTGTGTGTGTGTGTATGTGTGGATCACAGATGAGATCACTGACAGCCAATGAGATCTCGCTTCCCAATAAACCAGACCGTAACACGATATTGAATATGATGTTGATACTCTCACCGTCAGACGCATAATGTGCATCTCATGAGGAAGCAAAACCTCTAGAGACGAGAGAGAGAACGAGCCCGACCTCATAGTGCTATCATCCACAGCAGGAGTGTGTGTGTGTGTGTGTGTGTGTGTGTGTGTGTGTGTGTGTGTGTGTGTGTGTGTGTGTGTGTGAGAGAGAGAGGAGAGAACGAGCCTGATCTCATAGTGCTATCATCCACAGCAGGAGTGTGTGTGTGTGTGTGTGTGTGTGTGTGTGTGTGTGTGTGTGTGTGTGTGAGAGAGAGGAGAGAACGAGCCTGATCTCATAGTGCTATCATCCACAGCAGGAGTGTGTGTGTGTGTGTGTGTGTGTGTGTGTGTGTGTGTGTGTGTGTGTGTGTGTGTGTGTGTGTGTGTGTGTGTGTGTGTGTGTGTGTGTGTGTGTGTGTGTGTGTGTGTGTGTGTGTGTGTGTGTGTGTGCGTGTGTGTGCGTGTGTGTGTGTGTTCTCACCTGCTGAATAAGGCTCTTGTCTCTCGATGTGTATAAACTCCTGTCGCTCATACTTGGCTCTGATCCACTGTTCCCTCAAAATTCTGCAGATGAAAAATATTGATGTGTCAATATTACAGTATATTAAAACCTTAATGTAAAAACTGCATGCGCAGTGAAGGAGAAGTGTGTGTTTAGCAGCTGATCCTGATCTTTTGCTTCTGTAAACTAAAGCATTAATTCACATCACCAATACGGTTGTTACACTTGGTCACCTCAAGCGTTTAGATTTCTGCTAGTGATATTTGATATTAATATTTGCTTGGATGGCCGTATTCCTTTCATTACAGTTTTTCTCAGTCGCTTTGGTGCATTTCTCACATCACTATTTACATTTGCACAACAGTTAATGCAGTTCTCAAAACAATTAGTACAAACTGCAAAACCTAGTTGATAACCTGCAAAAGCGTGTCACTTGCTCAAAATGGATCGCTCATTCCTCAAAAGCAAGTATTCATGTCAATGAAAGTGTCAGTGTCATCAAGATGAAAAGTCTTGACACCATTGCTTATGAACAAGATAGTCAAAAGGCTTAGTCATGTTTTCATTATGACAGTTTACTCTGTAAATGTTTTCCAATGCAAAAAAGTCAGATATTGGTGACACTACCTGAAAATGCTCAAGACGGCACTATATACTATTTGCACAGCCATTTGAAAAATACAGTAAAGCTACACATTACTGTATTTAGTGAGGTAACTACACTGTAAAAAATAAATGTATTTTTACAGAAAAAAACGGTAGAATTTAACAGTATAATGACATTTTGATCAGAACTGTGAAATTCCATAAAAATGCTAACTTTGACATTTAATGTACATTTTCCCTGTTTTTTAACTATTTAAATTTGTTACTGCAAAAAAATGACATTTTCCTTTAAATAACAGTAATTGTTGTCTATTGTTATGCTGACATGTCCTTAAAAAAACATTCCTGTATATCTTTTGGTCAGAGTTTTAGTTTTACAGAGAAAACCAGTAGAAGTTCACAGTCATATCACATTTTCATCAGAATGGTGAAATTCCACTAAAAATGCATACATTAACACCAAATATAGCCTACATTTTTCCAGTTGAATTAGCCAGGGACTATGCTAAGTGCAAAAAGCAACAGTTGTGATTTACACTAAGTAAAAACAAATAGCTATTCTATTTACATCATGTAAACGTCGCGATAGTTTGCAATAAGTGTAAATAGTAATTAGATGCTATATTCTATATTTTGTCAGATTCTGTTTGCATCTCAGTAATTGTGTACATTAACAGGATGCAATAATAGTATAAAGTGTTTTATTAAACACTCGTTAGACACTTTATTTCTACTTCATTTTTGTTGAAAACAAATGCCTTTTTGATGTGATTTGTGATACCAAAAGGTATAAAATACAGATTCGAACCAAGGACTTTGAAACAAGCATCAAATAAACGAGGCTTCCACACTAGTGCCTGTGCCACTGAAGACATTAGGTTAAATTTTGCATCTTTTCTAAACTTCAAATGACCCGACACAATGTTATGTTGTTTCCTTGATTTATAGTCAGTGTTTAGCCTACTATTGTTTTTATGCATGTCATAGGCCTACATATCGTTCGTTTGTTAAAGAGGCGATCTGGAGCTGGACTGGTGTTGTTTATAAAATCATATTTCTTTTTGTTTTTTTGCCGCTGTGGTTAGTCGCGAAAGGCTGTTAGAGCGTTTTATTTCTGTGGGGGCAGTTGTGGCTTAGTGGTTAGAGAGTCGTGCTTGTAACCTAAAGTTGCCGGTTCGAATCTCACGGCCGGTGTGTTGTGACTGTGGTTTGTGGTTGCGAACTGCTCCGGGGTTCACCACTCACTGGGATGGGTTAAAGAGGTCACAATTCGAGTATGCGTTTCACTTATTGGTATCCTTATCCAAACACACACTCCTGTTATACCACTTCTGGAAAACCATTTATTGTTAAGGTAAGGCTAATTGTCAATGTTTTCATATCAAAATCCGAAATAACCAGCTGTAGATGCTATTTACACTAAGACAAATACAGATATATTTTTATTTTCACTAAGTGACAATATCAGCATTTTTACGTAATGCTATTTACATTAGGTATAAATAATTTTCATTTAATAAATATAATTTTCAAATTTGCAGTAAGTGTAAATACTAATTAGATGCTACACTGTAAAAAAATTACATCCCCAAGTCAAAATGTTCTAACTGATAACATCTAAATTTTTCAATTAGTCTGACATATTATTTCTCATTGAGCCAATGTTAACAGACTATTGCAACAATTAATTCAATTTATTTTACAGAATTTCACTTGGGCCAATTTAAAAATTTAGATGTGACCAGTCACTAGAATATTTTGACATGGAGAGGTTCATTTTTTTTTTTTTGCAGTGTATCTATATTGGCAGACAGTTGCACCTTAGTATTTTTGTAGATTAACAGGATCCAATAATTATCATAGAGTGCAAATTATTATATTTATTCAAATTGTTTAATGGATGCTACATTGTTGTAAGAATAAAAGCCCTTCTACACCGACCCCTAAGCCTACCCAATAAATACTTTATTTTTAATAAACTCTTCTCTTAATAAAGCACTTTGTTTCCACTTTTCAAACATTTTCTAAATTTTCATTGCAAATAAATGGCTTTTTTTTTATCACAAAAAAAGCCAAATCTATAAGCCAGTGGTTCTCAAACTATTTATTTTATAAAATGTCATACAACTGGGGCCCCCCTGGCACCATCTCAGGGCTGCCCAGGGAGCCACAACTATGAACCATATCTCTACCGCACTATTGGATATGTCTGTGATTTTGAGAGCCGGGAGACTGCAGCAGTTTATAAAGGTGTTGCCTAAATGGGTGAGAAATAAATGGTGCTCATAAACGGCTAATTAAAAATCGTATCCTGAAATCAATTGGAGGGTTAAACCCAGACACAGTATTCCTTACGTCATGAGTCATGACTTAAGCGCATAGTTGAAAAAAATACCATGGAAGTCAAAGTTGTCACTAAACTGTTTGGTTACAAACATTAGTCAAAATAACTTTCTTTGTGGTTAGCAGAACAAATTTATTTATTTCAACCTGAGAGTACAAGACAGATTTTAATTTTCCTCACATTAAAGGTAAATAGCAAGCATCTAACTTAAAATGTGCTAATATTATCAAATAATAAAATGAAATAAATCAATCAATCAAATAATCAAATAAATAAATGTAAATTAAATCCAACAAAGCGCTGCACTGAAGTACAAAAAGTCGGTCTGTCCTGTTCTTCAGCGAAATGTCAATCTTCTGAAAGACCACATCTGTGGGGACACAAACAGTTATAATTAAAACCCAAATCAAAAGAAGAGCAGAAACAGCAACAAGCCTTAACCAAATACTCTCGGTTTTGGCCACAGACAATTACATCACATTTATTGGAGTTAATTATAAAAATTAATTTGTCCTTGGTGCACTTTATCATCGATGAATGATAAACACAGATGATGAAGTTTACCACTACTATACAAGACAACAGAGCTTCTATACCTTTTACTCTCCCCAGTCAAATGCAGCAATTTTTGACGTCAGACTCAATACTCTGGGGTTGACAGAGTACGCTCTCTTTTTCTCTCTCTTTTCCACCTTGGTACCTTTATGAGGATTTATCCTAAAGATGCACCTTTAAAACACAACACAAACAATATCCTTAAATAATTGTTGTATGCTTCTTAACCAAAGGAATGCAGTCTATGAATTACCTTTGCAAGAATTCTAGTGTGGCTCCCAGTTCTACAGGGTAACTGATGTTCAATATATAGTAAAGACAGAACATCAGATACAGGGCTTCTGTAAAACTCAAGATATGGTCATTTACAATCATCTGGTCTACTGCTACCATGTACACACTGGCTGTCAATGGGTTCTCTCCTTTGAACAAACACACAATCAGTAAGACATAATATTTAACAGAATGTGAGTTCTGGTCACCCGAAACCAGGAATTATTGTGTTGCAAGATCATAGTAAATAATACTCACCACACACTACTATACATGGTGTTGCTGGAAGCTGTTCTGAGCATATATCACTTGGAACAGAGGTGTCTTCTACCATCACAAGAAAGTGGTCTTGGTCATTTTTGAAATGGGTTAGCAGCAACATTACTGCCCCACAAACATGATCCCCTCCAGCTCTATACTTTGTGAGGATTCTCCCTGCTCTGCTTGCTCTTTCTGTGCACTGAAATTGAAAGTAGTCCAATATTCTTCTGAACTTACAGGAAGCAGATTCTTCAAAGCTGTTGTTGTTTATGTCAATGCCAGTGAGCTCTTTAAAGTGTGCTTTCATTCCTGCTGGCTGAAAAAGATATGGCCACTCATCAAGCAAATCTTTAGTTTCCTTTCCAGATTGGATGTTGTTTCTTTGAGAGGTGTAAGTAGAAGTCATTAAGTCATAGATGGTCTTTACATCGCTTTCATTATTTTGAAACATTACAAGCAACTTCTCTTTCTTTTCCAACTAGCAGTTGTGGATCAGAATTTCTACAACCATATAACAATTTTCGCTTCTTTGTTGATACTTCTAGAGTACCACAAAGTGGTGTACTAATAGCTTTTGCTCTTTTAAAATTGTCAATTCTACACACCAGTTGTTTGAGGAGAGAATCATATCCACTTCCTACAACCTGGGAATTAATCTCATCTCTGAAAGACTTTGGGTATGCAATCACCATTTGTCGGGCTATTTCTGATACATGTTTTTTTGCTGGACATTTGCTGACTTCCAGGATCTCAGAAGCAACAATGCGGACCAACTGTCTTCTCTCAGAGTAACTTGGCCTTTCGCCATTTTGCAACTTTTCCATAAAACTTGCTGGCATTTTTTGCCATGGAACATCAAAACTATAATGCCAGTCATGGTCATAAAACGAAGTTTCACAGCTACTGTCACCTAGAAGATAAACCAATGTCCACAGGTTACAGGATGAACACTTTTCATGCAGCTGTAATTTTTTGGCAAAATTGCCTATTCCCAAGCTGCAGATTTATTGAAGTTTAATAACGGACAAACAGAGACGGCATTGGGCTTTGTGGGTTGTTCATGTGCCACTATATAGAGTATGCATTTAAAGTGGTGCACAGACTTGTTTTATGTCCGCAGTGCATTATTGTCAGAGGGGAGACTGTTGTGCATTTTTCACAGGGACTGCAGGACCAGAGTGCAACAAATCACGAGCATGAAATGGGCATATTTAACGTGTTGCTGGTGATTTGCTGCACTGTGGCCCTGTAGTTGCTCTGAACAATGCACAACAGTCTTCACTCTCTGCTGGCATAAGCTGCGGACTCAACTGGAGACGTTTTGGCCATTCATGCACCAGGTAAATCACCACAGTGGCACATGTACGGATCACAATGTATGCAATTTCCAAAATCAGTGTTTTGAGGCCCCGTGCCATCACAGTTTGATTTGTACCATCAAACTACTCTAGTCAATTTTAAGAGGATCAAAACCTTTCATAATAGTGGTCTTAAAACCAATGCCCAAAACTCTTCAAATATTGACTAGTGTACAATAAATCTGCAGATTTGTATACATATACACATATATCGCTCTGTGAACTGTACGTGTGGCACAATTTGTTTGCCAGGCGTGCTAAAGGCTGGGCATGCTCACATTGCAAATTCTCTGTATATGAATTACAAGAATTGACAAATTACATGTTTTGCTTTCAAAATGTTTGTGCATTGTTTAATGTTGTATCAGCGTTTTACTCACGTCTTCTTGAAGAGCAGGATGGTGAAATTGAGCATCCAGGAGCAGGTGAACCTGATGCATCAGAAGTGTATTCAGCAGACACATCATTGGCAGTGTTTTGCAGAGTCGAAGCAATATCTACATGGCATGAACAAAAAACTGCATTAAAAACCATACGGCAGAAACAAGAAACACATTGACATACTGTAATACAAGTAAAGAGTACAGCTAACAAAGTACAGAATGAAAGAGACTGGCGTGTTGTTTTTCCAGTTCATCTAATTGTATGTACACAAGTCAAAATTTAAAGTGGATCAAACCTTTCATAATAGTCGTCTTAAAACCAATACCTGTTCTTGTGAACTTAATGAACTTAATTAACTTTTTGATCCGCTTCAAATGTTGACTAGTGTATATGTAAAAACAACGATTGATTTGAAAACTTACTTGGGATTTGGGCTATTAGTTTTCTAGCTTCAATCGGTCTCAGAAAGCCACGTAGATCATCTTCTTTCAAAAACTTTAGGTCATCTATGGTCTCCACACCTAGGCTGTTGAAACCCTCTATGGCTAGCTTTGAAGTGATAGGGTTTGGGAACACATTCTCAATAAGAATCAACAATGCATCCATTTCTGTTGGGAGAGGACAGTTGATCCTTTTTACAGATGAGCAATGCTGTGCTTCAGAGTAATGACCTTCAGTCCCATAAAACTGTACTCATTTAAGGGATAATAATCCAGACATTCCTCAGCATTTACACAAATGAATTCCTTTGTTGCAGACAAAATCTCATAAAGTCCATAATCATGCAAATACACTGAGGGGCGTGGAGTCACAAGGAAAGTCACCTCATCATCTTTCACGAAAATCAGCTCAATCTGTCCAAACTGTAAAATAGAATACTCCTCTTCACATTTAAGGCAAATTAAGTTTCCTTTCCTGTACAGGGTACCCTTGTATTCTACCCGTGTTGAAACAAAGTCTGGTTCATTAAGCAAGCTTGTCTCAACAGCTTTGCACACAGCATCACTGTACAAATGAGGAGAGTATGTGGCCAAGTCAACACTCTTTAGCTTTGGAGGAAAAAATGACCGTGAGTGAAGATATGCTTGAAGAAGTTGATGGTTGTGACACAATGTCTTGCATACATTTTTGAAGTTCTGTGTTCTTCTCACAGTTCTTTTGAAGTAGGAATGTTTGCTTTCAAATCTCATTGACCATAAACGAATTAAAGGTCCAAGACTTAAAATGAGTGACGTATAGTGAAGCATGTAATGATGTTTTGGTTTCAAATTTTCACCAGGAAACAGCTCCTTTCTTGTTTCCAGATATTCTGGTATTAAGACATTGAGATATGCAATCTGTGCAGTGGTAATCTTGGGAGCACACACTAGCTCAACCAGTTCTTTCAACTTAACAGTCAGTTGCCATACAGGGTCTTGTGACTCTACTCGGTCTCCAATTATGACAGGAAGAAATCTGAGGAGACACCAGTTCTCAGCTGCTTGACCACCTAACTTTCTGCCTTTTTCACATATCTGGGAGGGGGCAGAACCAGCATCAGAATCCAGATATTTGAATTGTGCAAGTCTCCTGTTCAGCTGTGTATATGAAAACCACTTCCTTTTTACAAAGTATTTCAAGAAAATGGCAAGATCAATAGCTACAACGCCTTCAAACAAGTCGTGGCCAAGGCATGGGGGAAGGCCAGGCTGAGCAACATGAAAATATTTGAGAGAGTTGAAAATGGAGTCAAACTTCAACCCATTTACAACATTTTCTTCGGTCGTCCTTAGAGTTTCCACTGCCGCCTTATAGGAGTCAACTGTGCGATTGGGAAAGTCTACACACACATTCTGAAGTTCACTGCGAGATACCAAGCAATACCTACAGCAATGCTTGGCAGTACTGAAGTTCTGTGAGTAACCACCGATGCAGTGGGATCCCAAATTATCACCGATAATAGCCACTATTGTTGCACGTACTATGTCACCTGAAGATGTCACAAATCCATGCTCTTCAAGTTCTTTGACATCTGCCAACAATTTAGCAAAAATCTTGGTTTGACCAAAATAGTTAAAGTCTCTCTCATAACACAAAAGTGATAACTGAATGTTATCAATGCATGATCTGTAAAAGGGTTCAAAGTTGCCAAGTGTAAAATACACTCCAATCATTTTGTGTCTTTTTTTTGCTGACCCAAGGGGATTCACAATCTCAAAGGCATCCTGGTACAAGATAAACTGGATTGTAATCTCAGGCTGCTTAAACAAGTCATTGGATTTGAATACAGAGCCATCACAGATGTCAGAGAACACAGAAGAGTGTACATGCTGATGTTTGGCACATTGCTCCCACACCACTGGGTCCATTAACATGGTTTTTAAAGTGTTCTTCAATGGAATATAATGTGCATAACGTTGGTTTCGGTTCTCATCACGACCAAGACACATACTTTGTGGATGCACGTACGAAAAAAATTTCTGATAATACTGTCTTCTTTGGTATTCTGTGGAAAGTAATGAATTACAAGCTGAATGTAAATCTTGGCCTTGCAAAGTCTGCACCACAGATTCAATATCACATTGTGAGAGGGCCGTTTTTGACTTGAGCATTTCCTTGAACATCTTCTGTGTGTACTGATGACAGATATAATTTAAACCACTGAATTCCTCCACAATCATCTGAATGGTTGACGATGGCACCAGGTATTTGGCTTGTAGCTGCATATAAAACAGGCAGAGATTTTTCATATACAATGACTTTGCGTTACATTTCGTCAGTGAGTCTGTGAATTCACTTTCATCAACCTCATCCTCAGTAACATCAAAAAATGCTGAAGAAGGTTGCTCAGATAAAGTACCGGTATCCATAATCCGTAATTGTGCAAATGTAGAAGTCCTGTGCTTTCGTGAAACATGGGCAGTGAAACTTGATCTTAAACTGAAATTTTTGTCACATTTTTCAAAAGGACAACACACCACCTCTCCCTTGGCTAAATGTGACCTGAGATGAGAAAGGACATTGTTCATGTCTGTAAATTGTTGTTGACAGTCTGTTTTGTTGCAAACAAACGTGCCCGTCGAATCATCAAAATGAGTATGTGGCCTTTTGTGATGGCGATAAACATGAGCTTTGAGAGCATTGTATTTTGAGAATTTACATTTGCATTCTGGGAAGCAACATGGAAATTGAGCATTTGCTTCATGTCTGTGTAAGATTTGATGATTAACATATCCTTTAACTGTCTTCAGAGAGCAATCACAAAATTTGCACAAATACATCATCATCCATATGGTTAAAGGTAACACACCTCAGATGAAATCCGTTGTCCATGCATATGAGTGTTCTTAAATGATTGTGAAAGCAATGTTCTAAAACATCAACAACACAATTCTGAAACCTATTTAGTACTTTTTAATGCAACTTCATCAACATCACCTGCATCAAACATTAAGAATAAGATTTACAAACGTATGTGATTAGCCATTGTAATTGTATTCACCTGTTGCCAATTCACTTTTAAATTACGTTGGATGATACGTCAACAGATTTTTTTAAACACTTACCATTCACCACTCGACATCGAGGTTCATGCTTGTTTTGTTGTCATTCTGTTATATATTGTATTCATACAGCAGAATATGTTGCCTAAACGGTCACGTTTACACACAAAGTTTTCAAACAGTCACGTTTTCTCTTAACAAAGTCGCTTCCAATTTTTGACCAGAAAGGTCAAAACAATGCAGAAACGCACACCAAAAAACCTTTACCATAGAAAGCAAAAGGGGAAATTTCCTGCGACATTGTGAGGTCATCATACTGGGTAAATATGCTGGCATGTAATATTAAATATAAAATTGTAATCAACAAGTGTTACTGTATTTACGTTGTTTCTGCTGTTGCAGTGCACCCTTGGCCTTGTCAGTGTGTGAGGTCACATCACTAAACTGTTTGAAGAAGTAAGGTGTCGTGGACCATCATAAAATTTGTAAGTGCATTACATATTTAATGAACAAATATTTTTTTAAGTAAGAAATGCAAGAACATCTAAAAAGAGTAACATGCTCAGACATGATAATGAATATAGATATGTGATGTATGATATATAATCATTGTCTCTCTTATTTTTTAAAGGCATCAACATGGAGATTGAATTGGAGACCATTCGGTTCGAAGTGTAGTTTGTGGAAGATGCAATAATGAAATCAATTTGAATTGTCAATGTTGTATTTTAAGCATATAAGCAATGTCCAGATGATGGTACTGTAGCACTGTTCAAAGTTTTTAATATTGTTGTTATTTATAAAGGAAACTACTGTAACAGAAGCAAATAAAGAGGGAAAAATACAAATGATTTTCTCTAATTACTTTTTGTGTGACATATAACATAGGCTACATTTCATGAACTACATATAAAATTATCTGTAAGCCATAATCAAAATCAAAATGCTGTACATGCCTTTCAAAATTATGGTCCATCACAGTTAATTTTTTCAAATAACGGTCAACACATGGTATTTCAAATAACGGTCAACACATGTTATTTAAATTTACAGTCAAACTCTGTTAAATAATGATTAAAACATGATTTCAGTTTACAGTCAAAACATGCTTTATGAAGTAATGGTGTCAACATGTAATTTATATCTACATTCAAATCATCTTTAGTTAAACAACTGCTACACCATGTTTTTACATTTACAGTTAAAACATGTTTTATTAAATAAGGTTTAAACATGTTACGTGAACTTACAGTCAAATAATGCCATTACATTTAATGGTCTATGCATGTATTTGCAATTATACAAAATATGTTATTTCAGATTACGGTTTAAACATTTTATAGTACTGTATGGTCAATGTTCTTTTTTCATGTTGCTGTGTAAACATGTTACTTCAGTTCATGGGGTTTTACCGTTATTTTCATTAATGGCAAACGTTTGGCACCCTGTGCTGCCATGCATTTGCTCGTTTTTTTCTGTGTTTTTTTTTTACAGTGTACAAGACACTGAATGTTTCACATTTTTACTGCATCTCTTTGCAATTCTAATTTGTTCACAGCATTGTGCAAAAGAAAAAATACACCCTTATTTACAACAAACATAAACTCCCTTTGGGAAGAGCTGTGCACAACTGGAAACAATATTGGAACTGAACATACAACATACATAGTCCTGTAATCATTCATGCACATCCAGACATTCCTCTCTGTCTGGCCACATAATTTCAACATCACAGCGAATATCATCTCTTGCAATGCAATCCAGAACAACAACATGCTTGCTCAGATGGTCTCCAGTTAGACCCCTCTCATTCTCAGGGATTATGTCCCTGTAAAGAGTGTCTAACAAAGTCAGCAGATGTTGTGTGTTGTATGGAGCAAGACTGGGGATATGCCATTTATACACACCTGTTCTCCCGACGAAATGTTTGAATAATTGAATTTACAGTGGTTCTCCCAACATTTGGCTGCACCCTTCGACCGGCCTCAGCCGTTGTGAGGCCGTGATTTACAACATGATCCACAATTGTAGCCCTGAAGTGGCTTATCATTGGTTGCAACTAGTAATGCTTCACACACCCCTTCGCATCAGTGAAAGTTGAGATAAATTGTTCAATTTAGGAGACATTTTC
The DNA here is from genome assembly GCF_949152265.1 of Phoxinus phoxinus. Taxonomy (NCBI): domain Eukaryota; kingdom Metazoa; phylum Chordata; class Actinopteri; order Cypriniformes; family Leuciscidae; genus Phoxinus; species Phoxinus phoxinus. The sequence continues at coordinate 30,535,749 of NC_136896.1, forward strand.
AGGAAAAAAAAAGATTAAATGTTTTTTGTGAAAATTAGCTTGACAGATTTTGACAATTAGTTCAACATTTTTGTATGTAATGACTCAAGCAATGAAAGGAGGACTATTCGTTTTATATGGAATGACTATTCAGCATTCACAAGTATAGTTAATGTTGACTGACATGACAGAAGCAAATGATAATGTTTGAAAACAGCAGAGAGTTGTATGAAAGCAATTGATGCATGTCCAAAAGCATTTGCAATCTGTTGGAAGGAATGAGAAACTGCTACTATGATGTGCACACATGACTAAATGTTGTGGAGGTTGAACTAACTGTTGTGCAAATGTAAATAGTGATGTGAGAAATGCACAAAAAAGCCACTGAGAAAAACTGTAATGTGTCTTTGCTATCTTTCTCAAAAAAGTTGCATCTTGAGGTGGTTTGAGTGCTCAGATTGCTGTATTTCTCAAAAAATATATTCATCAAAGAAAAGCACAAAGTGAGCAAGTGTGAGCAAGTGTGAGCTAGTGTGAGCAAGTGTGAGCTAGTGTGAGCAGGTGTGAGCAAGTGTGAGCAAGTGTGAGCTAGTGTGAGCAAGTGTGAGCAAGTGTGAGCAAGTGTGAGCTAGTGTGAGCAAGTGTGAGCAAGTGTGAGCAAGTGTGAGCTAGTGTGAGCAAGTGTGAGCAAGTGTGAGCTAGTGTGAGCAAGTGTGAGCAAGTGTGAGCAAGTGTGAGCTAGTGTGAGCAAGTGTGAGCTAGTGTGAGCTAGTGTGAGCAAGTGTGAGCTAGTGTGAGCAAGTGTGAGCAAGTGTGAGCAAGTGTGAGCTAGTGTGAGCAAGTGTGAGCAAGTGTGAGCTAGTGTGAGCAAGTGTGAGCAAGTGTGAGCAAGTGTGAGCAAGTGTGAGCTAGTGTGAGCAAGTGTGAGCTAGTGTGAGCAAGTGTGAGCAAGTGTGAGCAAGTGTGAGCTAGTGTGAGCAAGTGTGAGCTAGTGTGAGCAAGTGTGAGCAAGTGTGAGCAAGTGTGAGCTAGTGTGAGCAAGTGTGAGCAAGTGTGAGCTAGTGTGAGCAAGTGTGAGCAAGTGTGAGCAAGTGTGAGCAAGTGTGAGCAAGTGTGAGCTAGTGTGAGCAAGTGTGAGCAAGTGTGAGCAAGTGTGAGCAAGTGTGAGCAAGTGTGAGCTAGTGTGAGCAAGTGTGAGCTAGTGTGAGCTAGTGTGAGCAAGTGTGAGCAAGTGTGAGCTAGTGTGAGCAAGTGTGAGCAAGTGTGAGCAAGTGTGAGCAAGTGTGAGCTAGTGTGAGCAAGTGTGAGCTAGTGTGAGCTAGTGTGAGCAAGTGTGAGCTAGTGTGAGCAAGTGTGAGCAAGTGTGAGCAAGTGTGAGCTAGTGTGAGCAAGTGTGAGCAAGTGTGAGCTAGTGTGAGCAAGTGTGAGCAAGTGTGAGCAAGTGTGAGCAAGTGTGAGCTAGTGTGAGCAAGTGTGAGCTAGTGTGAGCAAGTGTGAGCAAGTGTGAGCTAGTGTGAGCAAGTGTGAGCTAGTGTGAGCAAGTGTGAGCAAGTGTGAGCAAGTGTGAGCTAGTGTGAGCAAGTGTGAGCAAGTGTGAGCTAGTGTGAGCAAGTGTGAGCAAGTGTGAGCAAGTGTGAGCAAGTGTGAGCTAGTGTGAGCAAGTGTGAGCTAGTGTGAGCTAGTGTGAGCAAGTGTGAGCAAGTGTGAGCTAGTGTGAGCAAGTGTGAGCAAGTGTGAGCAAGTGTGAGCTAGTGTGAGCAAGTGTGAGCAAGTGTGAGCTAGTGTGAGCAAGTGTGAGCTAGTGTGAGCAAGTGTGAGCAAGTGTGAGCTAGTGTGAGCAAGTGTGAGCAAGTGTGAGCTAGTGTGAGCAAGTGTGAGCAAGTGTGAGCTAGTGTGAGCAAGTGTGAGCTACTGTGAGCTAGTGTGAGCAAGTGTGAGCTAGTGTGAGCAAGTGTGAGCAAGTGTGAGCTAGTGTGAGCAAGTGTGAGCAAGTGTGAGCTAGTGTGAGCAAGTGTGAGCAAGTGTGAGCAAGTGTGAGCAAGTGTGAGCAAGTGTGAGCAAGTGTGAGCAAGTGTGAGCTAGTGTGAGCAAGTGTGAGCAAGTGTGAGCAAGTGTGAGCAAGTGTGAGCAAGTGTGAGCTAGTGTGAGCAAGTGTGAGCTAGTGTGAGCTAGTGTGAGCAAGTGTGAGCAAGTGTGAGCAAGTGTGAGCTAGTGTGAGCAAGTGTGAGCTAGTGTGAGCAAGTGTGAGCAAGTGTGAGCAAGTGTGAGCAAGTGTGAGCTAGTGTGAGCAAGTGTGAGCAAGTGTGAGCAAGTGTGAGCTAGTGTGAGCTAGTGTGAGCAAGTGTGAGCAAGTGTGAGCAAGTGTGAGCAAGTGTGAGCAAGTGTGAGCTAGTGTGAGCAAGTGTGAGCTAGTGTGAGCTAGTGTGAGCTAGTGTGAGCAAGTGTGAGCAAGTGTGAGCAAGTGTGAGCTAGTGTGAGCAAGTGTGAGCAAGTGTGAGCTAGTGTGAGCAAGTGTGAGCTAGTGTGAGCAAGTGTGAGCAAGTGTGAGCTAGTGTGAGCTAGTGTGAGCAAGTGTGAGCAAGTGTGAGCAAGTGTGAGCAAGTGTGAGCTAGTGTGAGCTAGTGTGAGCAAGTGTGAGCAAGTGTGAGCTAGTGTGAGCTAGTGTGAGCAAGTGTGAGCAAGTGTGAGCAAGTGTGAGCTAGTGTGAGCAAGTGTGAGCAAGTGTGAGCAAGTGTGAGCTAGTGTGAGCAAGTGTGAGCAAGTGTGAGCTAGTGTGAGCAAGTGTGAGCAAGTGTGAGCAAGTGTGAGCTAGTGTGAGCTAGTGTGAGCTAGTGTGAGCAAGTGTGAGCAAGTGTGAGCAAGTGTGAGCAAGTGTGAGCTAGTGTGAGCAAGTGTGAGCAAGTGTGAGCTAGTGTGAGCTAGTGTGAGCTAGTGTGAGCAAGTGTGAGCAAGTGTGAGCAAGTGTGAGCAAGTGTGAGCTAGTGTGAGCAAGTGTGAGCAAGTGTGAGCAAGTGTGAGCAAGTGTGAGCTAGTGTGAGCTAGTGTGAGCAAGTGTGAGCTAGTGTGAGCTAGTGTGAGCTAGTGTGAGCTAGTGTGAGCAAGTGTGAGCAAGTGTGAGCTAGTGTGAGCAAGTGTGAGCAAGTGTGAGCTAGTGTGAGCAAGTGTGAGCTAGTGTGAGCAAGTGTGAGCTAGTGTGAGCAAGTGTGAGCTAGTGTGAGCTAGTGTGAGCAAGTGTGAGCAAGTGTGAGCTAGTGTGAGCTAGTGTGAGCTAGTGTGAGCAAGTGTGAGCAAGTGTGAGCAAGTGTGAGCTAGTGTGAGCAAGTGTGAGCAAGTGTTGAGCAAGTGTGAGCAAGTGTGAGCTAGTGTGAGCTAGTGTGAGCTAGTGTGAGCAAGTGTGAGCAAGTGTGAGCAAGTGTGAGCTAGTGTGAGCTAGTGTGAGCAAGTGTGAGCAAGTGTGAGCTAGTGTGAGCAAGTGTGAGCAAGTGTGAGCAAGTGTGAGCAAGTGTGAGCTAGTGTGAGCTAGTGTGAGCAAGTGTGAGCAAGTGTGAGCAAGTGTGAGCTAGTGTGAGCAAGTGTGAGCTAGTGTGAGCTAGTGTGAGCAAGTGTGAGCAAGTGTGAGCAAGTGTGAGCAAGTGTGAGCAAGTGTGAGCTAGTGTGAGCAAGTGTGAGCTAGTGTGAGCTAGTGTGAGCTAGTGTGAGCAAGTGTGAGCAAGTGTGAGCAAGTGTGAGCAAGTGTGAGCTAGTGTGAGCAAGTGTGAGCTAGTGTGAGCAAGTGTGAGCAAGTGTGAGCTAGTGTGAGCAAGTGTGAGCAAGTGTGAGCAAGTGTGAGCAAGTGTGAGCTAGTGTGAGCAAGTGTGAGCTAGTGTGAGCAAGTGTGAGCTAGTGTGAGCAAGTGTGAGCTAGTGTGAGCAAGTGTGAGCTAGTGTGAGCAAGTGTGAGCTAGTGTGAGCAAGTGTGAGCAAGTGTGAGCTAGTGTGAGCAAGTGTGAGCTAGTGTGAGCAAGTGTGAGCTAGTGTGAGCAAGTGTGAGCTAGTGTGAGCAAGTGTGAGCAAGTGTGAGCAAGTGTGAGCTAGTGTGAGCAAGTGTGAGCAAGTGTGAGCTAGTGTGAGCTAGTGTGAGCAAGTGTGAGCAAGTGTGAGCTAGTGTGAGCAAGTGTGAGCAAGTGTGAGCAAGTGTGAGCTAGTGTGAGCAAGTGTGAGCTAGTGTGAGCAAGTGTGAGCTAGTGTGAGCAAGTGTGAGCAAGTGTGAGCTAGTGTGAGCAAGTGTGAGCTAGTGTGAGCAAGTGTGAGCTAGTGTGAGCAAGTGTGAGCTAGTGTGAGCAAGTGTGAGCAAGTGTGAGCAAGTGTGAGCTAGTGTGAGCAAGTGTGAGCAAGTGTGAGCTAGTGTGAGCAAGTGTGAGCAAGTGTGAGCAAGTGTGAGCTAGTGTGAGCAAGTGTGAGCAAGTGTGAGCTAGTGTGAGCTAGTGTGAGCAAGTGTGAGCTAGTGTGAGCAAGTGTGAGCTAGTGTGAGCAAGTGTGAGCAAGTGTGAGCTAGTGTGAGCAAGTGTGAGCTAGTGTGAGCAAGTGTGAGCTAGTGTGAGCAAGTGTGAGCTAGTGTGAGCAAGTGTGAGCAAGTGTGAGCAAGTGTGAGCTAGTGTGAGCAAGTGTGAGCAAGTGTGAGCAAGTGTGAGCTAGTGTGAGCAAGTGTGAGCTAGTGTGAGCAAGTGTGAGCAAGTGTGAGCAAGTGTGAGCTAGTGTGAGCAAGTGTGAGCAAGTGTGAGCAAGTGTGAGCTAGTGTGAGCAAGTGTGAGCAAGTGTGAGCAAGTGTGAGCTAGTGTGAGCAAGTGTGAGCTAGTGTGAGCAAGTGTGAGCAAGTGTGAGCAAGTGTGAGCAAGTGTGAGCAAGTGTGAGCAAGTGTGAGCAAGTGTACACTGAAAACAAGAGTGCAGGATTTATACTTTGAAAAAGCTTTAGAAAACTTTAGAAAATTCTGCTAAATTTCACAAATGCTTACAAAGAAATGGCAAGTGACCGAGTGAAATTTTGGAAAGACTGCAATATTTATTCAGTAAATAAGTATTTTCATGTAAAATATACTCTTTTTGTAAATATTTTGTAAGTGTAAATATTGCAATAAAAGTTGGGAAAAGCTTCTCTAATGTAGTCTGCTTGATTTAGTTTGTTATTGTAGATGTTACCAAATAAAGAACTTAGACGAAGAAAGAAAAAACAATTCGTATTTGCATAAAGCCTTTATTGTTTTACTTATTTTATTGAATGGATTTTTTCACCCACGTCAACTACTTCTGTAAAATGGCATATTTCCAAGATTACGAAAGATCGGATTATTTCCAATAGTCAGAGAGTAAATCAGGTAATAGTGACTTTAGTTCTTGCTATTGTGTCTCATGCATGTTTAAATTCTGTGATTTTATTTCACATTACTGCAAATTTATGTCTCACGACAGTTTTTATTACTAGTAAATTTCACAAAATATTACGTAAAAACGTCAAGTAACACATTGAAATAAACATGACATTTTAAGTAGAAAGACTGAAATAGTATCACTGTTTACAGTGTGCATCGTATCAAATAAATATCTTACAGTCAAAAAATTACTAAAATATAACATTTGAATGAGGTCTTTATTCATTTCGTTAAAAAAAAAATGTTTAAAGGGGTCATATAATGGTACGTGCACTTTTACAAGTTGATTGCACTGAGATGTGTGTTGGCAGTGCCTGTACACAACCATCATAAAATGATACAAATCCATCCAGTGTTTTTTTTTAAACTCTCCTTATATGTTTTACCCGGTCTCAAATTGAGCTGTTCGATTTTGTGACGTCACAAAATCAACGCCCCTCCCACGATTGTTGATTGACAGCAGCGTTTCAACACAGACCCGCCCTCAATATAAAGCTGGTTTTGCTAAGAAGCTGCTCCTGAAAAAAGGATCTGTACCAACTATTCGTGTTCCTGCTGAACCTCCAGAAGAAGTGTGTAACGTTTTATTAACCTTTATATTAATCCTTATATTAATCGCTAGCACGCTTCACGATGAATGCGAATAACTTAATGTTTACACTCAGGGTAACGTTACATTACGCATGTTTTTACGACGTTCTCAATATAATTAATAATTCCACGTTTATACTGAACAATGCATTATAGTTATTATGTTATTACAAACTGTGTATGCAGGTGTTAAAGTTAACATGGTAACACTACACAAAACGCCCCACAGAAGAGAGGGGCGGGGCTAGCACAGCTCATTATCATTTAAAGACACATGCACTAAACCGGCGTGCTGAAAACAGAGCTGTTTTTGACCTGGTAAAAAAAGTGTTTTCTTACAATACTAATGAGAATTTTTAATTAAAGTATATTACAAACTTTTAATTTAGACCCTAAATAATCATATTAGCTTGTACAAAAATGGCATTATATGACCCCTTTAATAACTCTCTTTTTGTAACTGTTGGGTTTCTGTTGAGTCTTGTTAGTCACATGTCTTTTGTTTTCCCGCCACTCATCCGTTGCCATGTCTACCATCATTAGTTCATTATCATCACCTGTGTCTTGTCAATCATCTTCATCTGTGTCACCTGGTTTATGTTCATCTGTGTGTGTGTGTGTGTGTGTGTGTGTGTGTGTGTGTGTGTGTGTGTGTGTGTGTGTGTGTGTGTGTGTGTGTGTGTGTGTGTGTGTGTGTGTGTGTGTGTGTGTGTGTGTGTGAGTGTGTGTGTTTCTTCTTCTGCCTGGACACACCCTGACACTTTTAAGCATGAACCTGAACTTAAGTGTGTGTAACTACTTATTTTATATACAAAACAAAATATTTTGTACTGTAAAATCAAAGTCATATGTCTAACTGAGTTGTGTTCCAAATTTGAAGTTGACTGAGCGGCTAAAAGGGTTTAAAGTACTATTCCAATAACGCTAAACGGTTTTCACAGGATGTATTTTGAGAGTTTAAGAATCTAATAATCTTTATGAATGATGATTACTCACATCTGTGATAAGAGCCACTATAGATCTGCACTACAGCGAACAGACTGCATGAGAACAGAAGATTTCAGCAACGCACAAACAGGAAGGAAGCAAATATCTACATCACTGTACCACATTTCTCCAGCCATGTGAGAAAACACAGTGTGTGTGTGTGTGTGTGTGCGTGTGTGTGACAATTGAAAAACCCCCACAGTGATGCTGATGATGTCAGAATGACCACAAGAAACAAACAACACCAGCGTGTTGAAGCGGCCGAGTGCACTCATCAGGGAACAGGCCCGGTGTGACTGTAGTGTGTGAGTCGTACCTGCAGTCGGTGAGCGAGGGACGGTGATAAAACGGAGGAACCTGAAGTTCGTATTTGGCCTTCGCTGCTTCATTCCCACAGAAGTGATAAACTACAGAGAGAGAGGGAGGGGGGGGGGAGAGAGGGAGAGGGAGAGAGAGAGAAGAGGGGGGCGAGAGAGGGAGAGGGGGGGGCAGAGGGAGAGAGAGGGGGGGGACAGAGGGAGAGAGAGAGAAGAGGGGGGCGAGAGAGGGAGAGGGGGGGGAGAGAGGGGGGCAGAGGGAGAGAGGGGGGGGGCAGAGGGAGAGAGAGGGGGGGGCGAGAGAGGGCGAGAGGGGGGGGGCGAGAGAGAGAGAGAGAGAGAGAGAGAGAGAGAATGAGAGAGAGAGAGAGAGAGAGAGAGAGAGAGAGAGAGAGAGAGAGAG
>NC_136896.1:30545931-30558431 GCF_949152265.1 Phoxinus phoxinus
TCCGCCGTTATAATAGCGATCCGCCGTTATAATAGCGATCCGCCGTTATAATAGCAATCCGCCGTTATAATAGCAATCCGCCGTTATAATAGCGATCCGCCGTTATAATAGCAATCCGCCGTTATAATAGCAATCCGCCGTTATAATAGCAATCCGCCGTTATAATAGCAATCCGCCGTTATAATAGCAATCCGCCGTTATAATAGCAATCCGCCGTTATAATAGCAATCCGCCGTTATAATAGCAATCCGCCATTATAATAGCAATCCGCCGTTATAATAGCGATCCGCCGTTATAATAGCGATCCGCCGTTATAATAGCGATCCGCCGTTATAATAGCAATCCGCCGTTATAATAGCGATCCGCCGTTATAATAGCGATCCGCCGTTATAATAGCAATCCGCCGTTATAATAGCGATCCGCCGTTATAATAGCAATCCGCCGTTATAATAGCGATCCGCCGTTATAATAGCGATCCGCCGTTATAATAGCAATCCACCGTTATAATAGCAATCCGCCGTTATAATAGCGATCCGCCGTTATAATAGCAATCCGCCGTTATAATAGCAATCCGCCGTTATAATAGCAATCCGCCGTTATAATAGCAATCCGCCGTTATAATAGCAATCCGCCGTTATAATAGCAATCCACCGTTATAATAGCAATCCGCCGTTATAATAGCGATCCGCCGTTATAATAGCAATCCGCCGTTATAATAGCGATCCGCCGTTATAATAGCAATCCGCCGTTATAATAGCGATCCGCCGTTATAATAGCAATCCGCCGTTATAATAGCGATCCGCCGTTATAATAGCAATCCACCGTTATAATAGCAATCCGCCGTTATATAGCGATCCGCCGTTATAATAGCGATCCGCCGTTATAATAGCGATCCGCCGTTATAATAGCGATCCGCCGTTATAATAGCGATCCGCCGTTATAATAGCGATCCGCCGTTATAATAGCGATCCGCCGTTATAATAGCGATCCGCCGTTATAATAGCGATCCGCCGTTATAATAGCGATCCGCCGTTATAATAGCGATCCGCCGTTATAATAGCAATCCGCCGTTATAATAGCGATCCGCCGTTATAATAGCAATCCGTCCGTTATAATAGCGATCCGCCGTTATAATAGCGATCCGCCGTTATAATAGCAATCCACCGTTATAATAGCAATCCGCCGTTATAATAGCGATCCGCCGTTATAATAGCAATCCGCCGTTATAATAGCGATCCGCCGTTATAATAGCGATCCGCCGTTATAATAGCGATCCGCCGTTATAATAGCGATCCGCCGTTATAATAGCGATCCGCCGTATAATAGCGATCCGCCGTTATAATAGCGATCCGCCGTTATAATAGCGATCCGCCGTTATAATAGCGATCCGCCGTTATAATAGCGATCCGCCGTTATAATAGCAATCCGCCGTTATAATAGCAATCCGCCGTTATAATAGCAATCCGCCGTTATAATAGCAATCCACCGTTATAATAGCAATCCGCCGTTATAATAGCGATCCGCCGTTATAATAGCAATCCGCCGTTATAATAGCGATCCGCCGTTATAATAGCAATCCGCCGTTATAATAGCGATCCGCCGTTATAATAGCAATCCGCCGTTATAATAGCGATCCGCCGTTATAATAGCAATCGCGGTTATAATATCAATCTGCCGTTATAATAGCGATCCGCCGTTATAATAGCAATCCGCCGTCATAATAGCAATCCTCCGTTATAATAGCAATCCGCCGTTATAATAGCAATCCGCCTGTTACGTTCCCCAGCTCCGTTGTCTGTTTGTATATGTGTTTAATTGTCTGTCCCCTTGCTCTTGATTACAGATGAGTCACACCTGAGCATCCTACTCAAGCTACATAAGGTTTCCGGAACCACACCTGAGGGCGCACACAGAGCCTGAGGACAGAGTCGATGCACTGCCCGTCTTTATAGCGTTTGCAGTCCACCCCGGGAATCAAAAGCGTTCCGCGTTTGGATTTATGTCTTTGTTTGTGAACCTACCGAGCAGTTGATCACCGATCTATTTAATAAACATACCCCTATTTATTTTGACACGAGCTGGTCTGTGTGCGTCTCTCCTTTATGTTAAGGGTGGTGTCCGTCCGCCCGTAACATAGTGGAGGCTCGTCCGAGATTGATAGTTTTGATTAGTCGGACTTTAGTGTTTAGTGTGAATTGGGAACTTTTGAAGGCTACAACATTTTGGTGAGTATTCTGGTGAGCAATTATGAATGTCTGTTCATTTGTTTAGTCAAACGTTTATTTTATTTTTGGTGGATATCTCAGGAGGGGGCTCGGTGGGAAGCCTCGAGCTGAGTAAGCCACTGAAGATTGCGTAGATATTTAGGATTTTTTTTTGTTTGTTTTGTGTATAGTTAGTTAGAGAAGCAGGACAACATTTTTGCTTATCAGAATACCCTTTAGTTTGGTTGTATAGCTTGTGATTATATTGTGGCATATTTAGTGCTGGTAACCTATTCTGATTATACTAGCGTGTTGAGTAAATTTGGGGGTGGACAAAAAAATTTTGTGGTCGTTTGTAGCCTATATAGTGCTTTTCGTTTGACCACTTCAGACATTTGCTACGCTGTAGCTCGGTCGCAGTTAAAACTGCTTTAGTGAGTTTTTTTTCTTTTTTTTCGTGATTTTGGTTCGCTTTCAGCGTCTTTTCGCATTTAGAATGGCAACAGAGGAAGCATTCGTTAAAGAACCCTCTACTGAGTTATTGTTAAAATTTTCGAGAGAGCAGTTGTTAAATTTGGCTGCAACTTATGAGATTGAGCTCACTTATGCTGAGAAACTTATTAGTGCTCAACAGAAAGATCCCACTCTTGTTTCATGTTATAATACAATTCAATCTGTTCCAGACCGTCCCAGCGAGAGTTCAGCCTACTTTGTCCGAGATGGTTTACTTATGCGGAGGTGGAGGCCTCACAAAAGTAATGAATGGAGTGACATTGAACAAATCATTATGCCTACTGAAACTAGACGTGCAGTTCTGAGTATCGCGCATGATTGTGTTTCTGGTCATTTAGGTGTTACTAAAACATTCAACCGCGTTCTTCGTCACTTTTTCTGGCCGGGGCTGAAGCGTGATGTGCGGCGGTATTGTAAGACGTGCCATGTCTGCCAGGTTAGCGGTAAACCAAACCAGATAATTCCACCTGCACCGTTGTACCCCATACCTGCCGTGGGTGAGCCTTTTGAGAAAATAATCATTGACTGTGTCGGTCCTCTTCCACGGTCGAAAAGTGGATATCAGTATCTATTAACAATCATGTGTACTGCTACTCGCTTCCCAGAGGCGGTGCCTCTGAGAAAAATCACTGCTAGAATTGTGTCTAGGGCTCTATTAAAATTCTTTGCTTTTGTGGGGCTACCGAAAATCGTTCAAACGGACCAAGGAACAAATTTTACTTCGCGTGTCTTCTCCCGAGTCCTAAAGTCGCTCCAAATTAAGCACCGCATTTCTAGCGCGTACCATCCGGAGAGTCAGGGCGCTCTCGAGCGCTACCATCAGACGCTTAAATCGATGCTGCGTGCCTATTGTTTGGAGATGGGTACGAACTGGGAAGATGCGGTTCCTTGGATGCTTATGGCGTCTAGAGAAGTCGTGCAAGAGTCAATTGGTTTCAGCCCTGCAGAGTTAGTGTTTGCTCATGATGTTCGCACGCCTTTGAGCGTCATTAAAGATCAATGGATGAGCAAGCCTACCTCTCGTAGCGCAGTACAATTTATAAGCGACGTTCGCACCCGACTACACCGAGCGCGTGAACTCGCTAGAGAGAATTTAGAAAAGACCCAATCTAGCATGAAAACGTGGTATGATCGAAAAGCCAGAGCCCGCTCGTTTAAACCTGGAGACCAAGTGTTGGTTCTCTTACCCGTGCCCGGTTCTGTGCTTCAAGCACGATTCAGTGGACCATATACTGTGGAAAAAAAAATATCGGAGCTGAATTATGTAATTGAAACCCCAGACAGGCGAAGACAGTCTCGCGTCTGTCATGTAAATATGCTTAAACCATATTATACACGTGAAGAGTTTAGAACAAGCTTGTGTGACCTTAATGTACCCGGTCCTGTTGAGGTCCCCGTGTTGCCGTCTTCAATGGTAGACGATGATGACGGAGTGACTCCTCCGTCGCGGTGCGTGATTGAAGGTCGACTTAAAAACTCTGCTATGCTGTCCGTTGTTGGAAGTAATTTGCCACATTTAACACGCTCTCAAGCAGCTGACATATCATCTGTGATAGATGATTTTCCTGAATTATTTGGAGATGTTCCGACTGTGACCACCGTTCTGGAACATGACATAGACGTGGGTGGTAAGGGCCCGATTAAACAGCACCCGTATAGAGTAAATCCAGAAAAGCGAGCTGTCCTGAAACGTGAAGTTGAGTACATGATAAAGAACAATATTGCTGAACCTAGCTCTAGCCCGTGGAGTTCCCCGTGCCTTTTAGTTGGAAAACCTGATGGCACTTACAGGTTTTGTACGGACTACAGGCGTGTTAATGCCATCACTCTGCCAGACTGCTATCCGTTACCGCGGATGGATGACTGTGTGGACCGTGTTGGCTCGGCTACGTTTGTCACTAAAATCGACCTCCTAAAAGGTTACTGGCAGGTGCCCCTTACACCAAGAGCAAAACACATATCAGCTTTTGTGACCCCAGATGCGTTTATGCATTATAAAGTTATGGCTTTCGGAATGCGAAATGCACCTGCCACCTTCCAACGTTTGGTAAATATTGTTTTAGCTGGAATGGCAAACTGCGAGGCGTATTTGGACGACATAGTCCTACATAGCACACACTGGTCCGAACACATCACACAACTTCGAGAGCTTTTCCGTAGACTGTCCAATGCGAAGCTCACAATTAATCTTGCAAAATGTGAATTCGGAAAAGCCACTGTCACTTACTTGGGGCGGATAGTTGGTAGAGGACATGTTTTGCCAGTAATGGCTAAAGTGGCCGCTATTCAGGAGTTCCCTGTGCCCTGCGACCGGCGTGCGCTACGCCGATTTTTGGGAATGGTAGGCTACTATCGCAGTTTTTGCAAGAACTTTTCGACTGTCGTTTGGCCCCTCACTAACCTGTTGAGCCCCAAAACTAAATTTGAATGGACGGAGTCCTGTAACCGAGCATTCGAAAATGTCAAGGCTCTCTTACTGACTACTCCCGTGCTCGCTGCGCCAGACTTTAACCGGCCGTTTCAGCTTGCTGTGGATGCTAGCAACGTAGGCGCCGGTGCTGTACTATTGCAGTTAGGTGCAGACCATGTAAACCATCCCGTGAGTTTCTTCTCTAGAAAATTTAATTCTGCCCAGCGAAGGTACTCCACTATCGAGCAAGAGACTTTGGCTCTAGTTTTGGCTATTCAACACTTCGAAGTGTACTTGGGTTCTACCGTACATCCAGTGAAGGTCTATACTGACCATGATCCACTCAAGTTCCTCAGTCGCATGTACAATTCTAATCGTAGGTTAATGCGCTGGAGTCTGTTACTTCAACCGTTTAACCTCCAAATTGTACATATCCGAGGAGTCGACAATATTGTCGCAGATGCGTTGTCTAGAGTGGAGGCTTAATAGTGCTAATTGTCTTGTAAAAATAATATATACTCGTATATATACTCGTTATTTACTCCGAGATTTGCTTTAATTTATTGAGCTTGCTAATCTAAAATAAATCTCTAATGATGTTTTTTCTTTTCTTTTTTACACATAATTGTGTATTGCCTATGAGTTGACCTTATACACCCCTTTGGAACTATATTCCTGTGTAATCTTTTGATTTTTTTTTTTCCATAGGCCTATACAGATACATGGAAGCTGAACACAAGGCTCGAGTAGAAATAAGTATTCCCATGTTTAGAGTATGGCGACAGGTCACCATTTCGGGGTGGGGGTGTTACGTTCCCCAGCTCCGTTGTCTGTTTGTATATGTGTTTAATTGTCTGTCCCCTTGCTCTTGATTACAGATGAGTCACACCTGAGCATCCTACTCAAGCTACATAAGGTTTCCGGAACCACACCTGAGGGCGCACACAGAGCCTGAGGACAGAGTCGATGCACTGCCCGTCTTTATAGCGTTTGCAGTCCACCCCGGGAATCAAAAGCGTTCCGCGTTTGGATTTATGTCTTTGTTTGTGAACCTACCGAGCAGTTGATCACCGATCTATTTAATAAACATACCCCTATTTATTTTGACACGAGCTGGTCTGTGTGCGTCTCTCCTTTATGTTAAGGGTGGTGTCCGTCCGCCCGTAACACCGCCGTTATAATAGCAATCCGCCGTTATAATAGCAATCCGCCGTTATAATATCAATCTGCCGTTATAATAGCGATCCGCCGTTATAATAGCGATCCGCCGTTATAATAGCGATCCGCCGTTATAATAGCAATCCGCCGTTATAATAGCAATCCGCCGTTATAATAGCAATCCGCCGTTATAATAGCAATCCACCGTTATAATAGCAATCCGCCGTTATAATAGCGATCCGCCGTTATAATAGCAATCCGCCGTTATAATATCAATCCGCCGTTATAATAGCGATCCGCCGTTATAATAGCAATCCGCCGTTATAATAGCAATCCGCCGTCATAATAGCAATCCTCCGTTATAATAGCGATCCGCCGTTATAATAGCGATCCTCCGTTATAATAGCGATCCGCCGTTATAATAGCAATCCGCCGTTATAATAGCGATCCGCCGTTATAATAGCAATCCACCGTTATAATAGCGATCCGCCGTTATAATAGCAATCCGCCGTGGAACAATCCGCCGTTATAATAGCAAACCGCCGTTATAATAGCAAACCGCCGTTATAATAGCAATCCGCCGTGGAACAATCCGCCGGCTCTTAAAGGGAATGTGAGAGGACGCTCTGATTGGTTTAGTTCACGTTACGCCCAAACCACAGCTATGAGTAATGAAGCAACTTCAGACACACACATTTTAGATTTGCGTCGGGCGCAAGAGTCGTTTATCCCGCCAGTATAATAGCAACAGCGCCGGGATCCGCCCACAGAGTTACTTGCGTTTCGCGTTTGATACTTGCGTTTCAGAACGTTACAATAGCGCCCCATATTGTAAATATCATATTTTCTGACAGATTACACGCTCTGAAGAACATGCAAATCTCACTGTATAAAGTCTATAATATTTTTTTTGCCAGTTTCATCATCGCCCAAGTGAAATCGTATCTGAGCATTAGTAAGCAACCCTACACTCTAAAAAATGCTGGGTTGTTTTAACCCAATTTTGGGTCAAATAAATATGGACAAACCCAGCCATTGGGTTACATTTTTAAATTGAATTTTTGATCCAACGTTTGCGTTTGTCCATATTTGACCCAAAACTGGGTTAAAACAACCCAGCATTTTTTAGAGTGTAATTATTCAGACCGGTTATAATCGGCAGTTTTTAAATGCAGCGTTTGCTTGTGTATCTATAGATTATTCAGCGGTTTGATGCTTCTGTCAATCACGACTCTGTGAAGATTATCACAAACATCAGCTCTCTCCAGATCCCAGCTCATGTCGTGCACTAATGGCTTTCATCCTCAATCTTTCATGAAGGCAAAGAGCCAATCAATCTGTGTGTGTGTGTGTGTGTGTGTGTGTGTGTGTGTGTGTGTGTGTGTGTGTGTGTGTGTGTGTGTGTGTGTGTGTGTGTGTGTGTGTGTGTGTGTGTGTGTGTGTGTGTGATCAGGAGATCCTCACCTCGATTTCTTTCTCCTCGAAGGCGTCCTGTGGCACAGACTTCACCCGGCTGAGACTGGGAATACTTCTGTGTATGAGTGAACATCCCTGACACACGAACACCCCGAGAGTCACTGACACCCAGTCCGGCTCTGAGGAAAGCAGAGGAAGAGCATTTACTAATCTGTGGCAACACAAGACTACGGGAACATCATCACGTGCAAAAATATTTAGGCCTAAAATTATTTTTATTGCATATAAGATTTCAGTAGGGTCAAATTTTCACTATTATAGTTGCTTATTATCATGCATATTACTATATATGACCCTGGACCACAAAACCAGTCACATGGGTCACATCAGCTGAATAAATAATCTCTCCACTGATGTGTGGTTTGTTAGGATAGGACAATATTTGGTCGAGACACAACTATTGAAAATCTGGAATCTGAGGAACAAAAAAATGTAAACATTGAGAAAATCTCCTTTAAAGTTGTGCATTTATGTTCACGATTGTGCTGCATTCACTCACAAAAATACATGTTTTATATATTTACGGTAGGACATTTACTAAATATCTTCATGGAACATGATCTTAATATCCTCATGATTTTTGGCATAAAAGAAAAATGGATAATTTTGACCCATACACTGTATAGTTGCTATTGCCACAGATATACCCGTGCGACATGTGACTGGTTTTGTGCTCCAGGGTCACATATTGTCTGTTTATTACTTATAAAGCACATATTAATGTCTTATTCTGCATGATCATATTCTACATCCCTTAATCACCCAATACCTGAACTTAACAACTATCTTTCTAACTATTAATAAGCAGTAATTATGAGGTTATTGAGGCAAAAGTCGTACACTGTAAAAAATGTGGCTGCGATTAGTTAAAATTTGTTGAGATAACTTAAATATCCAACTTAACCAAACTAAACTTAAGTTAACTAAACTTAATATTTTAAGTCAAGCTTGAACACATACTTTTTAAAGTTGAAACAATGTTGGATTTTAAGTTGTGCTAAATAATCGCAGCAATTTTTTTTACAGTGTAGTTAATAGTGAGAATTGGACCATAAGCTAAAGTGTGACCATCATTTCTGGCCAGAAAGGATGTTGCACAATTTGTCATGTTTCATTGCAATTATTATCACAAATACATCTTAGATTCAGTAAATTATATTTTTTTGGAGCTGGGAAAGAAGATTAAGATTAATAGCAACACACGACTCGCAAAAATATTTAGGCCTGAAATAATTTTTATTGCATATACAATTTCGGTATCGCTTTAGTTTAGGGTCCAATTCTCACTATTATGTTGCTTATTAACATTCATATACTGGCTATTAGTACTTACTTAGCACATATTAATCTGCATAACCATTCTTCATCTCTTAATCCTACATACTAAACTTAATAACTACCTTACAAATTATTAATAAGCAATAATTATGAGTTTATTGTGTCAAAAGTCATAGTTAGAACTGGATCCTAAACTAAAGTGTACATTTCCATCCATTTGGATTAGACTGTTTTAACATTAATAAACTTAACCTGATGAATATTTGTCAGTCATGCGTAAATACAACGGGTAAGATTTCTGTAATAACTGAATGTGTTTTACATACACAATAACCAGGTTTATGTATTTTATCATCAATAAACCCAATTTGCTTTAATCTGATACATTTTAACTAACTGAATATTGCTTGTTTCAGAGCTAGCCATGTTCATACTCTTCAACTAAATACATTTGACTTTAAACCTATTCCGGTGAAGTTCACAAAAAGGTAATTTTCCACCATTATTTGTGCAATTTGCACTAACATATGTTGTCACAACTTAATGATCACTGTAAAAATGATATGATCATTAAGTTGTGACAACATATGTTTTTACATTGCTTTAACTCATCAAAATAAGTTAAAGCAATTTTCAACTTTTTTGTGTTACAAGATTCAACTCATTTTTAAAAAAAAGTCAGTTTAATGTAATTTAGGTCGAAATAACTTAAATGTTCAAGTTGATTGCACTTAAAACTTTAAGGTAGCAACTTTACAGTGTACTTGCACTAATTTTATCCTTGCATATTTTGGATGGTATGCAAATTAGCACACTCACCGCCAGTAATATCATTGCTATATAGCATTTACTTTTAAAACATTTATCCATATCCATGACCGTTAATGGAGGCCGAAATACTGAAGACTGCAGAAAAACGACTGGTTAAAAAGTAGGACTGGTGTGTGTTTCTGTTCCTGTCACGGTTAATGCTGAGGTCTGGAGGCTTTATAAACTGCACAGACAAACCACAGAGGTTACTATAATAATTATACCGTTAGTCGACGCTGGAACACAAGCAAACCCACAATAAGAGGGCGACAGAAAGTCACACATAGGCCTACACACCCTGTTTGATCACACACACACACTGCTTCACACAACCGCTCACATTTGTGTCACGATCTGTGTGAGTTTGACACACTTCAGGTGGGAGTGTTGCTAAACGCTGAGCTGTAAACCCCGAAGGCATGACAGTTTCGGCGTCGACTGACAGAACCGGCATGAACTGAAAGTCAGGTTTTTTGACTTCTAAAAGAGACACAATCCATGAGAAACTGTGTCATCATATGTGAGAACCACACACACTGCGTAGGATAACACAGTGCAGTTATTGTTTGAAGGAGAAAGAGGGGCGATTGGAGAGACAGAGCGAGATACAGAGGCTTGTGACCAAATGAAATGGACTTTGTTTCGTCTTTTGCCCACTTCTAGTTCTCGGCCGGCTGGTTATCTGATCGAGGTGTGGCTCTCTGCTGCCAGAACACACACCTTTGTGCTCAGAAAGTTACTCTTCATGTTACACAACACATGCACATGAGCACAAAAGCGCAGATTCATTATTATTATTCACCATCATTTACTCTTTCTTTCGTGAAACACAAAATTAGACATTTTGAAGAATGTGCAGGTTGCTCTTTTCCATGCAATTTACTTCAAAACGGACACAAAAGCAGCATAAAAGAGCAAATACAGCAACTTTATTCAGATGCGGATCAAAGTTTTTCCAGCTGATGAACAATAAAAACATTGATAGCCAATCAGAATGAATCGTGCTTTACGGAGTTGAGCATTTAAAGATGAAAAAACTGCATTGCGCTTATAATAAACCGAACGTTGTCGTCAGTCGGAGAGGATGCTAGTACAGTTATTATTTTAGTTATCTTTATAGTTATCGTTTTCAGTGTGAACAGGCTTTAAATCAGATTCATGCATGATTCAGATTCATGCATAATTCAGATTCATGCATACCACTTTTGTGAACCCGTCGACTGGATCAATGAAATAAACCAGACTGAAAATAATTCACCATTTCTGTAACACTTTACTTAAAGCCTTTATATATAATGCATCATATAAGTATTTTAATGCATTAATTATGCCTTGTAATGCACATTATAATGCTTTGTATGATATCATAAATTAATGCAACCACAGTTTTATAATGCTTTATAGTAATACTATTCATTGTTACACCTTTAGAAAGCATAATGCATTGAAACTCGCCGATATTATAATGCAGTTTAACTTTGGTTACAATTATTTATGCAAATATATAATGCATTATATAACGTATACCTTTATATTGCATTATACAAAAAGTCATACGACAGAATTTACATTTTTTGGCCAAACTAATCTTTGTTATTATTCATTCCAGTCATTGAATTGAACTTCGAATGTGCTTCACGTGATCATTAACTGCACTAAACAAACCTCCAAATGTGTTTTGACTTTTCAGACGCATAAAAAACACACATTTTGGACTCTTTGCATCTGATCAGTGTCCGGTTGCAACTGCTCAGACTAGTTTTACAAGTTAGTCGTGTTATTTTTTTCTTCTTCAACACTGGTCATATGTCAGTTGCATAAAAAAGTAGATAGGTTGTGACTCTGAAAAGTAAGCCTGATTACCCCTTGACTAACCGCTAGTTGGCCAGACTATTATTAAGTCACAGTTTTAACATGATGATATGTTTATGCAACTGTGCAGATATCGCGCGGGGAAAGATGTGAACGCTCGTGTTGTCGTGGATGATTTGCATGTCTCAGACGGCTACTCTGACTTTTACTCACTGAGTGAAGATAAGTGAGAAGGTGTGTATGGTGTGGTACACCAGAGATTGAGTGCATGGGTCAACGGCTACACTCACTGCAAGAAGCGTCTCCGACCGCTGGCTTCTCAATATAGATCGTGTGTGTTGCTGTGAGGCTTCAGTTATTCTGGGTATATGCCACATTTCTGAAAGATTTGATGTCGTCCTATATATATATCTGAAAGTGTGCATAAAAGCAAAACGTGTTTGTGATGTGAGTGCAAGAGAGAGAAAGAGATCACAATCAGTACATTAACCAAAGATTAAATACATAAAATCAATGAATGTGAAATGATGCAATGGATAATAACATATAAATACACTGAAAAAAACTATAAATTTACTACATTTTTCTTTGGCAAGTTTTTGCACTAATATTTTAAAAGTAAATTTCACATATGGAATTAAGTAAACTCTACTTAACTAAGTTAAGTGAAAGTAACAAAGAAAATAAGTAATTTTAACTTGACTAAAAGGTTGAGTAATTTCTATTTATTTGAAGTTTCCTTTGCAATATATTTCACTCACACAATATAACATTGAACTAAACCACGCTTTTAAAGTATATGCTTTACTTAGAAACATTGAATTAATCAATTAATACAA
>NC_136896.1:30565931-30613431 GCF_949152265.1 Phoxinus phoxinus
TACCTCAACAACAATAATTAAGTTGCACAACATATAATTTTCTTTGAACGCAAAATTGCCACAGTTCATGGACGTCTTTTGAGTCGTTGCGGAGTGGGACGTTTTTTAGGATGATCGAACCGATCGCAGAGTTCGGAACCGGAGAGAAGATTCGAAGACTCGGTTCTGATGGATCTCCGGATCTCCAGAGACTCTCCTGCGCTTCCTTCAACCAGGACACAACGTGAGCGCGCATATGAATCCTCTCGGGATCCGTATGTTCTTAAAAACTAGACGAGTTTCCCAAAAAAACGGGTCTCGGTGATCATGGCGTTTTATTTGCACAGTTATTAGTCTATCTATGCTATATCACAAACATGACATCTATCTATCTATCTATCTATCTACCTATCTATCTATCTATCTATCTATCTATCTATCTATCTATCTATCTATCTATCTATCTATCTATCTATCTATCTATCTATCTCTTTTGCATGGATTTTGCATGGCATTATTGCTGTTAATGCTTTTATTTCTGTTTTAAATCCAGATGTTGGCAAAGAATGTCCTTTTTGTTTCCAGAGAGAGACTGTTTTTCATACCTTTTTGTATTTTTCAAGGCTTAAGCCTTTATTTGATGGGTTTTGCACAATATATTTTTTATTGTTTTAATGATAATTTTTCTGTGCAAACTTTTATTTTGGTTTTTAAATATGTTCAAAAGCGAAAATATGAGTGTCATTTGTAGAATTTTATTTTGGGTAAAGTCAAAATGGCCATTTAATGGACTCTTTAAATGTTTTTTAAGGAATATGGTGTCACAGAAGAGCTTTGTGCTCTGTCATTGATAATGAACTCTTTTTATAAAAAAAAAAAAAAGTTTTTTAGTAACAAAATATACATTGTGTTTATGTAAGTAATCTTTTGTTAAATAAAGATGCTTGAAAAATAAAATCTCTCTCTCTCTCTCTCTCTCTCTCTCTCTCTCTCTCTCTCAGGTCTTTGGCTGTTGGTTGTAAGAATGGCTACAGGCTCTTCTCTCTGTCTTCTGTTGACAGAATGGATTGCATTCATCAAGGAGGTACAGTAAATAAAACTGCTTTAAAATTGCATCCCAAACATTTGTCCACAGAGCCATTGATATCACAGATATTTCATTCCTGCAGGATTTTGGGAAGTTTGTAAAATAAACAGAAGCGAGGCAAGGGTCAGGTCATCTTAGACCCAAAACATGAAGTGTTCAAACAAGTGTTCATCACAGCCAGAGATAAATGAATCGTGGTTCTGTAACCCAGTCAAATCTGGGGGGTTAATAACAAAGTCATCAAATCCTATATTTAAAAGCCTCCCTTGCCGAGGTTTTAAACATTCTTTTGTAAAGAAAGCCATAAATTCATAAATAAAACTATCATGATTTATTTTTTATTCATTTTACAAGGCTGTTTTGAAATAATAAAACAACCATATTCGTGTTATTTTAGAATCATTGAGATACTATTATAGTTTTTATTGATATTTGGAATTATTTTTATATTTTCATTTTCATTATTAAAATGTCCAAAATGTTGATTAAACGCATCTAACATAAAAGTTTGTAAATATATAATGTGTGTGTGTGTGTGTGTGTGTGTGGTCAGAGGAAAGCCCTGATGTGTGTGTTGCGGAGCGGCTCTTCTCCAGCAGTCTGATGGTGATCGTGAGCAAATCTACACCGTACAGGATGAACATCTACCACTTCAAGAAGGGCACCGAGATCTGTAACTACAGCTACTCCAGCAACATCCTCGCGGTCAAACTCAACCGGCAGGTACACACACTCGCTTAACTCAAACTCAACCGGCAGGTACACACACTCGCTTAACTCAAACTCAACCGGCAGGTACACACACTCGCTTAACTCAAACTCAACCGGCAGGTACACACACTCGCTTAACTCAAACTCAACCGGCAGGTACACACACACTCGTGTAACTCAAACTCAACCGGCAGGTACACACACTCGCTTAACTCAAACTCAACCGGCAGGTACACACACACTCGTGTAACTCAAACTCAACCGGCAGGTACACACACTTGCTTAACTCAAACTCAACCGGCAGGTACACACACTCGTGTAACTCAAACTCAACCAGCAGGTACACACACTTGTGTAACTCAAACTCAACCGGCAGGTACACACACTCGCTTAACTCAAACTCAACCGGCAGGTACACACACTCGCTTAACTCAAACTCAACCGGCAGCTACACACACTCGCTTAACTCAAACTCAACCGGCAGGTACACACACTCGCTTAACTCAAACTCAACCGGCAGCTACACACACTCGCTTAACTCAAACTTAACCGGCAGGTACACACACTCGCTTAACTCAAACTCAACCGGCAGCTACACACACTCGCTTAACTCAAACTCAACCGGCAGGTACACACACTCGCTTAACTCAAACTCAACCGGCAGGTACACACACTCGCTTAACTCAAACTCAACCGGCAGGTACACACACTCGCTTAACTCAAACTCAACCGGCAGGTACACACACACTCGGGTAACTCAAACTCAACCGGCAGGTACACACACACGCTTAACTCAAACTCAACCGGCAGGTACACACACTCGCTTAACTCAAACTCAACCGGCAGGTACACACACACTCGTGTAACTCAAACTCAATCGGCAGGTGCACACACTCGCTTAACTCAAACTCAACCGGCAGGTACACACACTCGCTTAACTCAAACTCAACCGGCAGGTACACACACTCGCTTAACTCAAACTCAACCGGCAGGTACACACACACTCGTGTAACTCAAACTCAATCGGCAGGTGCACACACTCGCTTAACTCAAACTCAACCGGCAGGTGCACACACACGCTTAACTCAAACTCAACCGGCAGGTACACACACTCGTGTAACTCAAACTCAACCGGCAGGTACACACACTCGCTTAACTCAAACTCAACCGGCAGGTACACACACTCGCTTAACTCAAACTCAACCGGCAGGTACACACACTCGCTTAACTCAAACTCAACCAGCAGGTACACACACTCGCTTAACTCAAACTCAACCAGCAGGTACACACACTCGCTTAACTCAAACTCAACCGGCAGGTACACACACTCGTGTAACTCAAACTCAACCGGCAGGTACACACACTCGCTTAACTCAAACTCAACCGGCAGGTACACACACTCGCTTAACTCAAACTCAACCGGCAGGTACACACACTCGCTTAACTCAAACTCAACCGGCAGGTACACACACTCGCTTAACTCAAACTCAACCGGCAGGTACACACACTCGCTTAACTCAAACTCAACCGGCAGGTACACACACTCGTGTAACTCAAACTCAACCGGCAGGTACACACACTCGTGTAACTCAAACTCAACCGGCAGGTACACACACTCGTGTAACTCAAACTCAACCGGCAGGTACACACACTTGTGTAACTCAAACTCAACCGGCAGGTACACACACTTGTGTAACTCAAACTCAACCGGCAGGTACACACACTCACATTTAAATTGTAATAATGTTACAATTTTACTGCGTTTTCCATCAAATAAATGCATTTTCTCGAGTATTCCAATCGTTTATATGTCCGTAACATATGTTTACATGTTTCAGAGACTCGTGGTGTGTCTGGAGGAGGCGCTGTACATCCATAATATCAAGGACATGAAACTCCTGAAGTCTGTCCTCAACACGCCACCGAACCCCAAAGGTGAACAGTTAAAACTGCAAACAGCTCAAGTATATCTTTGAGTTATTGCTGTAATCACACCTAAAAGCCTGCAAAGAACATATTATCACTATTTTTATTGCTTTTAATCCTTTCCCAGGTCTCTGCGCATTATCTGTCAATCATTCCAACTCATACCTGGCATATCCTGGGAGCTTCACCGCTGGAGAAATCACTCTGTATGATGCGGTCAACCTGGTGAGTGTGGAGGCGGGATGAAAAATTAAAAAGATAATTGCGACTTTTTATATATGAGAAGATATAAAGTCGCAATTGCGTGATATAAAGTTGGAACTGTGAGTTATAAACTTAGTCTTTTTTTCCTTAGAATTGGACTTAATAACTCGCAATTGTGAGAAAAAACGTCAGAATTGAGTTTATTTCTTGCAATTCTGACTTTATAACACAATTGTGACTTTATATCACACAATTCTGACTATATAACACATTACACACAATTCTGACTTTATATCACACAATTCTGACTTCATAACACACAATTGTGACTTTATATCACACAATTCTGACTATATAACACATAACACACAATTCTGACTTCATAACACACAATTGTGACTTTATATCACACAATTCTGACTGTATAACACGCAATTGTGAATATATCACACAATTCTGACTTCATAACACACAATTGTGACTTTATATCACACAATTCTGACTGTATAACACGCAATTGTGAATATATCACACAATGCTGACATCATAACACACAATTGTGACTTTATATCTCATAATTCTCACTATATAGCACGCAATTGTGACTTTATATCACGCAATTGCAACTTTTTATCTCGCAATTTTAACTTTATTTCTTGCAATTCTGAGAAATAAAGTCAGAATTGTGAGATGTAAATTCGCAACTGAGATAAAAAGTTGCAATTATCTTTTAAACGTTTTATTCTGCGGCGGAAACAATCTTCCATAGGTAAGAACCCAGTTGAATCTCCCAAATGTTGCTTTAAAAGGAAAGCAGAGCGTAAATCCTCTCGACTGTGGTTCTTTCAGAAGGAGGTGACTGTGATCTCGGCTCACGCCAGTCATGTGGCCGCCGTCTCGTTCAGCGCT
The DNA here is from genome assembly GCF_949152265.1 of Phoxinus phoxinus. Classification (NCBI taxonomy): domain Eukaryota; kingdom Metazoa; phylum Chordata; class Actinopteri; order Cypriniformes; family Leuciscidae; genus Phoxinus; species Phoxinus phoxinus. The sequence goes on from NC_136896.1 coordinate 30,570,748, forward strand.
TCAGGAACCCGTCTGGCCAGTGCTTCTGAAAAAGTGAGTCTGAGAAGGTTGTTTTCTCCAATATTCTCCATCTCATTACTCTCACCATGTTGTGATTGTGTAATAACCCAGGGCACTGTTATCCGAGTCTTCAGCATTCCTGACGGAGACAAACTGTTTGAGTTTCGCAGAGGGATGAAGAGGTAATGGATTATTTATATAGTGCTGTTCACAATACATATTGTTTCAAAATGCTATATTTAGTCTGACTATGTATAAATATATTCAGATACCTTAACAATTGATGTGTGTTTCTTCAACTACACACACTTTAACTGTATATACCAGGGGTTGATTTGACATTCTGTTCTTTTTCTCATATTAAGACTGAAATGTCTTAATTATTTAAATATATATAGCAATCAAAAAACATTATTAAATTTTTTTTGAAAAAAAAAATGTTTTGTTTTATTTTATTTTAATTTACATTTTTTTAAATGACAATACAAAAGTTATCAGAATTTGAAAGCAGTGTTAAATTTTGCTGTCTTAAAAATGTCAAACTTTTATACATGGATAAATATAGCTTCCATAAAGTTTTGGGAAGGATCGCTAAATTTGGGGGTCCAAGGCATCGAATAAAAATAAAAACTCTGGTATAGATATGAATGTTTTACACTTTAGATCTTAACATTTAAAATGGCATTTCCAAATTAAGCAATGTGTGAAAATATGTGATTGTGCATAAAGTGTAATAAATGAGTTGGCTATTTAATTGCAAAAGTGTTCGAATGCTACACTGCATTGAAACATTTGAAATGGAAAAATCACTGAGAGTGTGAAAAGAGTGTTTTATGACAGAAAGTCTTCATACGTGAACGATGTGTGGTTGTGTTCAGGTACGTCAGCATCAGCTCCTTGTCGTTCAGTGCCGACGCTCAGTTTCTCTGTGCCTCCAGTAACACAGAGACTGTTCATATCTTCAGACTGGAGCATCACAGTCCCAGGTACAGTACATACAACATCCAATCATAAAACATGTTTACCGCCTCTCAGAGGATGTGCATTAATGCAGTAGAGCTTCACGATTATGCCTGGTTCAGATTACTCACTGTGTCAGATTACGCCAATCACCTTTTGAAAGTAACTTGATGCTTAAAATAACAGTATCAGTTAAATCATTACACCAGTAGGTGGCGACAAGTGACTGTCATTGAATCATTCATTCAAGAGATTCGTTCAAAAACACGGATTCATCCATTAATGAAACAAATGGAGTTATGAGTGAGTCATTGAATCATTCATCCAAAATATTAGTTCAAAAACGCAGATTCATCCAGTAATGAAACAAGTGAAGCCTTTATGAGTGAGTCATTGAATCATTCATTTAAAATAATCGTTCAAAAACTCTGATTCATCCAGTAATGAAACAAGTGAAGCCTTTATGAGTGAGTCATTGAATCATTCATTCAAAAGAATCGTTCAAAAACTCTGATTCATCCAGTAATGAAACAAGTGAAGCCTTTATGAGTGAGTCATTGAATCATTCATCCAAAATATTAGTTCAAAAATGCTGATTCATCCAGTAATGAAACAAGTGAAGCCTTTATGAGTGAGTCATTGAATCATTCATTTAAAAGAATCGTTCAAAAACTCTGATTCATCCAGTAATGAAACAAGTGAAGCCTGTATGAGTGAGTCATTGAATCATTAATTCAAAAGAATTGTTCAAAAACTCTTGATTAATCCAGTAATGAAACAAGTGAAGCCTTTATAAGTGAGTCATTGAATCATTCATTCAAAAGAATTGTTCAAAAACTCTGATTCATCCAGTAATGAAACAAGTGAAGCCTTTATGTGTGAGTCATTGAATAATTCATTCAAAAGAATCGTTCAAAAACTCCGATTCATCCAGTAATGAAACAAGTGAAGCCTTTATGAGTGAGTCATTGAATCATTCATTCAAAAGAATCGTTCAAAAACTCTGTTTCATCCAGTAATGAAACAAGTGGAGTATTTATGAGTGAGTCATTGAATCATTCGTTCAAAAGAATCGTTCAAAAACGCTGATTCATCCAGTAATGAAACAAGTGAAGTGATTCAAAATTAATTACAACTTTACATTATATATTTAATATTTAAAAAAATTCTCTAGTAAGTTATATGTTATTTTGTTTAGTTGTACTCAGAATCGTGGGAGAATTGTGCTCTCTATATTATTAAATGAAAAAATCATGATTCTCAAAAGTGTAATGGACGTCCATGCTGGTTATTGCTGCTTCATGATGTGTGTGTGCTCTCATGAAACCAGTGCGGATTCTCCCTCCTGGTCCGGATATATGGGGAAGATGTTTTCCGCCGCCAGCTCGTTCCTTCCCTCTCAGGTGTCGGACATCATGCATCAGGACCGAGCGTTTGCTAGCGTCCACCTCAGCGCGGCCGGCATGAGGAACATATCCGCTCTCTCCATGTGAGTCCCAAACACGTACTGTAGATATGTACATATGGAGTTGTGGAAGTTCCTGAATGTTGTTCTCTGTGCTGATACGCCATCGCTCGCAGGATCCAGAAGGTTCCTCGTCTTCTGGTGGCTTCATTAGATGGTCATCTCTACATCTACAATCTCGATCTGCAGGAAGGAGGAGACTGTTGTTTAGTCAAGAAGCACCGGTGAGCCAGAGGATTACACATCATTCATTATGACACAATAAATCATAATATAGCATTGTTTTTTTGTTCAATTTGATTCACAATAAACCATAAAATATAAAATTAATAAAAAAATGTTGTCCAATTTTATTTGACAATAAACCATAAAATATCAAATGTATTTTAAAAAATTTGTCCAACAATAAACCATGAAATATAGAATTGATGTACAGTTTTTGTCCAATTTTATTCACACTATTCCATAAATTATATAATTGATTTGTTTTTTTTGTCAAATTTTATTCACAATAAGCAATAAAATATAGAATGTATGGACATTTTTAGTTAAATTTGATACACAGTAAGCCATGAAATATAATTTATTTACATTTTTGTCCAATTTTAATCACAATAAACCAAAAAATATGTGATTTATTTAAATTTTTTGTCCAATTTTATTCACAATAAACCATAAAATATAATTTATTTACATTTTTTTCCAATTTGATACACAATAAAGCATAAAATATAAAATGTACTAAAAAATGTTGTCTAATTTTATTTGACAATAAACCATAAAATATCAAATGTATTTACATTTTTTGTCCAATTTTATTTTACAATAAACCATAAAATATAGAATTGATGTACAGTTTTTGTCCAATTTGATTCACACTATACCATCAATTATATAATTGATTTGTTTTTTTGTCAAATTTTATTCACAATAAGCAATAAAATATAGAATTTATGTACATTTTTTGTTAAATTTGATACACAGTAAGCCATAAAATATAATTTATTTACATTTTTATCTAATTTTATTTACAATAAACCATGAAATATAATTTATTTACATTTTTTGTCCAATTTTAATCACAATAAACCAAAAAATATGTGATTTATTTAAATTTTTTGTCCAATTTTATTCACAATAAACCATAAAATATAATTTATTTAAATGTTTTGTCCAATTTTATTCACAATAAACCATAAAAGATAATTTATTTACATTTTTGTCCAATTTGATACACAATAAACCATAAAATATAGAATTGATTTACAGTTTTTGTTCAATTTGATTTACAATAAACCATAAAATATCAAATGTATTTACATTTTTTGTCCAATTTTATTTTACAATAAACCATAAAATATAGAATTGATGTACAGTTTTGTCCAATTTTATTCACACTATACCATAAATTATACAATTGATTTGTTTTTTTGTCAAATTTTATTCACAATAAGCAATAAAATATATCATTTATTTTAATTTTTTGTTACATTTGATACACAATAAAACATAAAATATGTGATTTATTTACATTTTTGTCCAATTTTATTCACAATAAAACATAAAATATGTGATTTATTTACATTTTTGTCCAATTTTATTCAGAATAAACCATAAAATATAATTTATTTACATTTTTGTCCAATTTGATACTCAATAAACCATAAAATATATAATTGATTTACAGTTTTGTTCAATTTGATTCACAATAAATCATGAAATATAAAATGTATTTCAATTTTTTGTCCAATTTTATTCACAAGAAACCATAAAATACAAAATATATTTACAGTGAAACATATTCAACTGAAAATAAAACCTCCTGACTGTATAAACGAGGCTCACTCACAATCAAATTCACACGTACATATATATTGTGGAAGTCGATGGTGAAATCTCGAGCTGATTTTGCATGTGATTGTTCCGATAGACTGTATGAAAGTGCGGATGAAACCCCAGCGGCGCCGGAGCTGGAGGCCGGAGGTTTATCCTACGCAGAAACTGTGTCCACGAACACCAATCAAGACTCTAGTTCCCTCACGGGTACGTCGAACAGGAACATGTGACCCTGGATCAAACCCAGTCTGGAGCCGCACGGGTATATCTGGGGCAATAGCCAACAGTGTATGGGTCAAAATTATCTATTTTTCTTTTATGCAAAAATCATGAGGATATTAAGATCATGTTCCATGAAGATATTTAGTAAATGTCCTACCGTAAATATATAAAACATGTATTTTTGTGAGTGAATGCAGCACAATCGTGAACATAAATGCACAACTTTAAAGGAATATATTTTTTTGCTCCTCAGATTCCAGATTTTCATAATTGTATCTCGACCAAATATTGTCCTATCCTAACAAACCACACATCAATGGAGAGATTATTTATTCAGCTTTCATATGATATATTAATCTCAATGTCAAAAAATGGACCCTTATGACTGGTTTTGTGGTCCAGGGTCACATATATCAAATGTGTGGTTCTCACAGCACTTCCTGAAGATTGAAGGATAAATGATGATCCACTTTTCTTCCAGGATACTCTGAGGATGGCGGAGTGAAGAGAGGAGAACTGATCCCAGATCACGAGTTTGCGGATGACTCGCTGCGTCTGGATGATGAACAGGAGTTTCCTCCGGTTAGCTTTCAGGACACCTGAGGATGCAGATCATCATAAACATCAGAGCTGTTGATAAACACACCTTTATGGTCGAAAAAAATAAGAAACATAAGTAATAAACACCATCAGCAAATAGAGCATAGAGCAAATGTGTGTATTATGCATTTGCAGATTCTAACTACAACTGTGAAATCATATTTTGCGTATGCTTGATATATTCTGATGAAGAGCGATCCTGTTCACTGAATGCAGAACTGATGTGCTGTCACTCGAAAGGCAGATTTGGAAATTCACTGTTAGAAATGTGTGTAAAAAAGCAATTTACCGACAGTATTAGTAAGAGTTGCAAACCTCTAATAAAGATGTATTAAATACTGATTGTCGATACATTGAGTTGACAGATTACATTAGTTTTAGGGTTTATAGTATCAATTTCCATAATGATTTCACAAGATACGCAACAAATCATATCATTTAGTCAATTTCACATTAATAAAATACAGCTGCCAAAAGGAAGTGTGTGTGTGGGTAGGTTAAGGAGTCGGGTTAGTGTGTGTGTGTGTGTGTGCGCGTGTGTGTGATGGGTAGGTTTAGGAGTCGGGTTAGTGTGTGTGTGTGTGTGTGTGCGTGTGTGTGTGATGGGTAGGTTTAGGAGTCGGGTTAGTGTGTGTGTGTGTGTGTGTGCGCGCACGTGTGTGTGTGATGGGTAGGTTAAGGAGTCGGGTTAGTGTGTGTGTGTGTGTGTGTGTGTGTGTGTGTGTGTGTGTGTGTGTGTGTGTGTGCGCGCGTGTGTGTGATGGGTAGGTTTAGGAGTCAGGTTAGTGTGTGTGTGTCTGTGTCTGTGTGTGAGTGTGATGGGTAGGTTTAGGGGTTGAGTTAGTGTGTGTGTGTGTGCGCGCGCACGTGTGTGTGTGATGGGTAGGTTAAGGAGTCGGGTTAGTGTGTGTGTGTGCGTGTGTGTGTGATGGGTAGGTTAAGGAGTCGGGTTAGTCTGTGTGTGTGTGTGTGTGTGAGTGTGATGGGTAGGTTTAGGGGTTGAGTTAGTGTGTGTGTGTGTGTGTGTGTGTGCGCGCACGTGTGTGTGTGATGGGTAGGTTAAGGAGTCGGGTTAGTGTGTGTGTGTGTGTGATGGGTAGGTTTAGGAGTCGGGTTAGTGTGTGAGTGTGTGTGTGTGTGTGTGTGCGCATGTGTGTGATGGGTAGGTTTAGGAGTCGGGTTAGTGTGTGTGTGTGTGTGTGTCTGTGTGTGAGTGTGATGGGTAGGTTTAGGGGTTGAGTTAGTGTGTGTGTGTGTGTGTGTGTGTGTGTGCGCGCACGTGTGTGTGTGTAATGGGTAGGTTAAGGAGTCGGGTTAGTGTGTGTGTGTGTGTGCGCGTGTGTGTGATGGGTAGGTTAAGGAGTCGGGTTAGTCTGTGTGTGTGTGTGAGTGTGATGGGTAGGTTTAGGGGTTGAGTTAGTGTGTGTGTGTGTGTGTGTGTGTGTGTGTGTGCACGCACGTGTGTGTGTGATGGGTAGGTTAAGGAGTCGGGTTAGTGTGTGTGTGTGTGTGTGTGTGTGTGTGTGTGTGTGTGTGTGTGTGCGCGCGTGTGTGTGATGGGTAGGTTAAGGAGTCGGGTTAGTCTGTGTGTGTGTGTGTGTGTGTGTGTGTGTGCACGCACGTGTGTGTGTGATGGGTAGGTTAAGGAGTCGGGTTAGTGTGTGTGTGTGTGTGTGTGTGTGTGTGTGTGTGTGTGTGTGTGTGCGCGCGTGTGTGTGATGGGTAGGTTTAGGAGTCAGGTTAGTGTGTGTGTGTCTGTGTCTGTGTGTGAGTGTGATGGGTAGGTTTAGGGGTTGAGTTAGTGTGTGTGTGTGTGCGCGCGCACGTGTGTGTGTGATGGGTAGGTTAAGGAGTCGGGTTAGTGTGTGTGTGTGCGTGTGTGTGTGATGGGTAGGTTAAGGAGTCGGGTTAGTCTGTGTGTGTGTGTGTGTGTGAGTGTGATGGGTAGGTTTAGGGGTTGAGTTAGTGTGTGTGTGTGTGTGTGTGTGTGCGCGCACGTGTGTGTGTGATGGGTAGGTTAAGGAGTCGGGTTAGTGTGTGTGTGTGTGTGATGGGTAGGTTTAGGAGTCGGGTTAGTGTGTGAGTGTGTGTGTGTGTGTGTGTGCGCATGTGTGTGATGGGTAGGTTTAGGAGTCGGGTTAGTGTGTGTGTGTGTGTGTGTCTGTGTGTGAGTGTGATGGGTAGGTTTAGGGGTTGAGTTAGTGTGTGTGTGTGTGTGTGTGTGTGTGTGCGCGCACGTGTGTGTGTGTAATGGGTAGGTTAAGGAGTCGGGTTAGTGTGTGTGTGTGTGTGCGCGTGTGTGTGATGGGTAGGTTAAGGAGTCGGGTTAGTCTGTGTGTGTGTGTGAGTGTGATGGGTAGGTTTAGGGGTTGAGTTAGTGTGTGTGTGTGTGTGTGTGTGTGTGTGTGTGTGTGTGTGTGTGCGCACGTGTGTGTGTGATGGGTAGGTTAAGGAGTCGGGTTAGTGTGTGTGTGTGTGTGTGTGATGGGTAGGTTTAGGGGTTGAGTTAGTGTGTGTGTGTGTGTGTGTGTGTGTGTGTGTGTGTGCGCGCACGTGTGTGTGTGATGGGTAGGTTAAGGAGTCGGGTTAGTCTGTGTCTGTGTGTGAGTGTGATGGGTAGGTTTAGGGGTTGAGTTAGTGTGTGTGTGTGTGTGTGTGTGTGTGTGTGTGCACGCACGTGTGTGTGTGATGGGTAGGTTAAGGAGTCGGGTTAGTGTGTGTGTGTGTGTGTGTGCGTGTGTGCGTGTGTGTGTGTGTGTGTGATGGGTAGGTTTAGGAGTCGGGTTAGTTAGTGTGTGTGTGTGTGTGTGTGTGTGTGTGTGTGTGTGTGTGCTCGCACGTGTGTGTGTGTGTGATGGGTAGGTTTAGGAGTCGGGTTAGTTAGTGTGTGTGTGTGTGTGTGTGTGTGTGTGTGTGTGTGCTCGCACGTGTGTGTGTGTGTGATGGGTAGGTTTAGGAGTCGGGTTAGTGTGTGTGTGTGTGTGTCTGTGTCTGTGTCTGTGTGTGATGGGTAGGTTTAGGGGTTTAGTTAGTGTGTGTGTGTGTGTGTGTGTCTGTGTGTGAGTGTGATGGGTAGGTTTAGGGGTTTAGTTAGTGTGTGTGTGTGTGTGTGTGTGTGTGTGTGTGTGTGTGTGTGTGTGTGTGTGTGTGTGTGTGTGTGTGTGTGTGTGTGTGTGTGTGTGTGTGTGTGTGTGTGTGTGTGTGTGTGTGTGTGTGTGTGTGCGCGCACGTGTGTGTGTGTGATGGGTAGGTTAAGGAGTCGGGTTAGTGTGTGTGTGGAGCAGGATGTGTTGATGAACATATAGAAAATAAAACACAAGGGTTGCAAAAAGGTAATGTCTTAATTATGACTTAGTATGTCGACTTTGTCATAATTATGATGTCCAAAAGCATATTTTTCTGATTTGTGGCAGAAATGGCCTTCCATACATCCGTGCATCACGTTTGATTTTTGTATTTAATAAGTTTATGTGAAAGTGGAGTGGTGAAAATTACATTTTAAACCGTTTTTAATAAAATGGCAGACTCTTTTGTCTTGACTATAATAGGTGATGTTTTGAGTATGCTAATAAAACAGGCATATTTTCACACATGACGTGCGTATCAATAATTAAGTTTGGAATTGTGATAACAGTGGCAAATAATGTCTTTCAGCAGCAGATGTACAACTAGATGACTGCATACTAATAGTAAGTTCCCTAGGTAGGTAGCACTGGTCTAGCACACTGTGTAGGGCGGGATTTGTGACGCGGCCGCAGTGCATGCTGGGATAGTGGCGAGCGCACACGGCTCCTCCCCACGTGTTTGGCTGACTGACTGCAGTGATCAGAAACAGCGACTCTCATCCACACACACTCACACACACACACACACAGCTAAAGGAGCTTTGAGTTCACAGCACGAGCACGAGCGGCCAGTGAATCACAGGTCAGATCTCAACTTTACCGTCAGGGTTTTGTAGGTTTAGTGGATCAGCCGAGGCCTCGGTGTATGTGTGTGTGTGTGTGTGTGTGTGTGTGTGTGTGTGTGTGTGTGTGTGTGTGTGTGTGTGTGTGTTCACAGCATGCTGGCAGTGATAATGTTGTATCAAAAGTTTCATACGCACAAACAGCATGTATATAAACACACACACACACACACACACTATGTTCTGCTATTCTCCGTGATCTGCGTGTCGTTATGTTGAGTCTGAAGAGTTGCTAACGCTTGTTAGCATGTTGTATCGTTTGCTGACGATGGCAGTTTCCCTTAACATGGATTATTTTGTACATTTTACTTTTATTTTAATGTGCCTTTCGTGTATGCTTTAACGTTGTGGGCCGTCATGATCGTGTTTCTCGCCCTGGCATCATTCGCTAAACTGTTGCCTGCGAATTATCATGATAAACAGTGACTGATTGACAGTTACAAATGAGTAATTACATAAGCCTGGCTATATAAATATATTATATTGATGCGCGCTATATCAGCCACCATATCTGTGCTTTTTATAATGTTGTAGTTATCGGCCGATAAGATAATTTGGCCGATATATTAAAGCCGATAAATAATTTATTATATCATTCAGATGCGCACTGTTCAACATGATGCTTTTGAATTGCTTGAAATATGATTGGAATCACTTCAAAAAAGGAAAATACAGTAAAGTGCAGCACAAGTCTGTCATGTAGACTACTTAAAATTATAATGAGAACATCATAATAATTGTGTGCTTGGGACATGGCTTATGGTGAGACTTATTCTTCTTGTAATCAGGCTCTCAAAAATTTTGATTTAGATTTATCTGCCAATATATCGGTAATCAGCTTTTAAATATAATGAATTATCGTTATCGGCCAAAATATTCATATCGGTGCATGCTATATATAGCCTATACGTTTATCTTAAAAGAAAATGTTATATTTATAGTCTATGTCGTTAAATATGACAGTTATTACATATAATTATGTCTACAAGTATATTTATGTATGATAATGCTTGTGACTGACTATACATATATATGTACTACCACAATATATGGTCAAAACACAATAGTGGTCTTGGGTTGTTTGTAACATGGACGATTTAATTCCCAACAAGCCGAGACCCAGTATTGTGTTCTGATCCATATATTTACTAGCACAATGTTTTGGTGTTCAGCTTCATAGCATTCTCTTGTGTTTGCAGGTTTGAAGTCTTCAGCTTCCTTCCTTCTGTCTTCACTATGGCCAGCGGAGACGATGACGATCCGATTATACAGGAGGTAGATATAGACACGTCGAACTTCTCCAGATGATCAAACTGCAGCGTCACTGTTGTGCATCTATCATCATCCTCTCTCTCTCTATCTCTCTCTCTATCTCTATCTCTCTCTATCTATATCTCTCTCTCTCACCCTCTCTCTATCTCTATCTCCCTCTCTCTCGCCCCCTCTCTCTATCTCTCTCTCGCCCTTTCTCTCTCTCTCTCTCTCTCTCTCTCTCGCCCTTTCTCTCTCTCTCTCTCTCTCTATCTCTCTCTCTCTCTCTCTCTCTCTCTCTCTCTCTCTCTCTCTCTCTCTCTCTCTCTCTCTTCGTTAGATTGACGTGTACCTGGCCAGAAGTCTTGTGGAAAAGCTGTATTTGTTCCAGGTAAGAATATAATGTTCAGGGCTCGACTGTAAGGTTGGCCCGGGGCCGGTGCTGCGTTGCCTGGAAATCCACACACACATATCCGAAAGATTAAAGGGGTGGTTGATTATGATTTGACTTTTCTAACTTTAATTAGGCTATGATTCAGTTTAGTTACTGTGTAAAGTGAGGCTATGTTTACACGGAAACGATCTGAAGAGAAAACGCAAAAGTGGCGTTGCGTTATCACTTTTTATTCTGCGTTTAGACGAGCGTTATTGGGGGAAATCTGTGTGCATATGGTGACGCAAAAGTGTGTGGAATTGGATGTAGTGTGCACTCCAGACGGCTAGGTGGCGCTCTTCGCGTGTCGCTCAGATTTTTTTTTTTTTGTCAATGAAATTAATGCTATATTTTAGTTTGATAATGTTTTGTTATTTTCCTGTACTGGTGCATGCCTGTGACGTAAACGCGTACGCGACGCCTTCACTGTCTAGCAGACTTTTGCGTTTTTACCCTTTAGACGGGAACTCGACGGTGGAGTGTTTTTAAGATTTCCACTCATTTCGGGGGAGGTTTCACTTTTGCGTTTTTAAGCCCCAAAAACGCCGTTGCCGTGTAAACGAAAGACATATTTTTACGTTTTCACCCGCGTGCGTTCTCGTGTAAACAGGGCCTCACTGTGTAATGTTGCTGTTTGATCATAAACAACATCTGCAAAGTTACAACACTCAAAGTTCAGAGCAAAGGGAGATATTTGCTTTTAAAGAAATGTATTATTAATACTATTTATTTACTATTAAAAATTGCTTTTTAAGGACTACAATCACTAACCCTAGAATTTACATAAACCCCGCCCCCTGAACACGATTTATAGATTATCATGACAGAATATGCTAATCAATGACTAGAAGATAACTACACATAATAAATGTTTTGAAATGTCCTGTTGCTTCTACATGTTGTCACCAGATTATTATCAATGTTGAAACCAGTTCATATTTTTCAGGAAACCGTGATAAATTTTATTTTTCGGGATTCTTTGATGAAAGTTCAAAAGAACAGCATTTATTTAAACCAGAATCTTTTGTAACATTATAAATGTCTTTACTGTTACTTTTGATCAATGTAATGCATGTTTCTGTACAGTAGCTTATTTTGCAGAAAGTTGTTGTTCATTGACAAAACTTTAATTTTGTTAATGCTACAAACGCCAGAGCAGTTTTGGTTATTGACTGATAATCATAAAATGTGTGTATGTCTATCACTAGTCACATGACTTATTTTTCATTCGTTGTTATATATGTTTTTAACCGTTTCTTCTAGTACCCAGTGCGTCCTGCAACTATGAGCTACAACAACGCCACTCATCTGACCGCCCGGATTAAACCCAAGCAGCAGAAAGTGAGTCTTCTCTCCTCGTTTCTGAAGTCACTCGTGTTTAAAAGCCCAGATCTCCTGTTTAAAGCGTTAGTTGACCCAGAACTGTAAACTCTGTCAGTAATGACTCTCCCTCATGTTGTTCCCCGTCAGACTTTCCTTCATCTTCGGGACACAAATGAAGATATTAGTGATTAAATCTGAGCGCGGTCTCACTCCTCCATCGGCTTCTGTTGTAATTGAAACTTGCCGGCCCAGAAAGTTAGTGAAGACATCGTTAAAATAGTCGGAGTGACAAAAACAAAACAAAAATAAGGACTTTATTGAACTCTTGATGTTCTTCTGTGTGTTCCTCTGAGTGAGTTCCCGTAGTGTAACAGCGCAGCGCTTCTGGGTCAGAACGGAGGCTCACTATTGGCCAGCATCACACACGTGACCAGCGTCGGCCAATAGTGAGCCTCCGTTCTGACGTACACCCCAGAAGCGCTGCGGTGAAGTTGACTATTTTATTGATGTCTTTACTAACGAAAGACTTACGGGGTTGAACAACGTGAGGGAGAGTAATTACTGAGAGAATTTTCATTTCTGGGTGAACTAACGCTTTAAACCGGAGATCTCATGCTCTTGTCTCGCTGGTCCAGGTGGAGCTCGAGGTGGCGATGAACACCATGAGCCCGAACTACTGTCGCAGTAAAGGAGAACAGATCGCGCTTAATGTGGACGGCACCACCGCTGAGGACACCAACGTCTATTCCACGTGAGGAACAACACACACACACACACTCTCTCTCTCACTAACTCACTAACTCTCTCACACACTCACTCTCACACACACACTCACTCACTCACTCACTCTCACACACACACACACACACTCTCACTCACTCACTCACTCTCTCACACACTCACTCACTCTCACACACACACTCACTCACTCACTCACTCTCTCACACACACACACACACACACACACACACACACACACTCTCACTCTCTGACACACTCACTCACTCTCACACACACACTCACTCACTCCCTCACAGACACACTCTCTATCACACACACATACTCACAAAAACAGTCATTCACAAAAACACACACACACACTCACACTCTCTTTCTGTCACTCACTCACACACACACACACACACTCCCACTTTACTTTTTCAACCTTCCCATCTCGCATCGCTTTATACAGTTGTTTTGTTTTATTTTATTTCCTTGACTTCAATGCTACAACATTTCAAACTTTGTTGTTAAGTTTTAATCTTCTTCTTCTGTTTAAAGGAAAATGATGGACAAGCAAGCGTTCTCCTCCATCCAGGCGACCACGAATACGTCCCGCTACGCCGCCGCCGTGTTCCGCAAAGGTAAGTTATCATGTGGAGGAGAACAGTCTCAGTCTTGCCCGGACACGGCTGTTATTTTATTACTCCTGCTTTGCGCCGGTTTCGCAGGATTTGAACATTTTGAAAGCAATCCGTGCTTTATTCGCAAATGATTTATGCAATATTCCAATTTTTTTTTTTTTTTTTACAAAAACTTTGTAAGGGAAAAAGCTATTTTCATAATTCAGAAATCACTTACAAAGACTTTGACATTTCTGCCACATGTTTTGGTAAATCATAATTATGACAATAAAATTCATAATTATAACATACTAAATCATTCAGTGATTGACATGAAAATCTAAACTTGACACTCATCATTTTGACTTTTTATGTCATTATTTTGACTTGAAGTTATGATTTAAGTCATAATTATGAGATTAAAAAGTGTCAAACTGTCGTAATTATGACTTTTTGTCATAATTTTTTAATTTTTCATTATTACTTTTAAATCATGATTTCGAATTATGTCGTAATCTTTACTTTTGATGTATGTAAATTCTCATAAATATGATTAGTATGTCATTCTTTTGACTTTTGTCATAATTATGTCCAAAAGCATGATTTTTTTTCTTATATGTGGCAGAAATGGCCTTCCATACATCAGTGTAAGTACATGCATCACTTTTTATTTTTGTATTTAATAAGTTTCAGTGAAAGTGGAGTGGTGAAAATGACATTATAAACCGTTTTGAGTAAAACAAATTAGTTTAAAACAAATTATTTATGCTATAATATTCAAATTCTTCTTACACAATTCACAACTTTGTAAGGGAAAAAGCTATTTTCATAATTCAGAAATCACTTACAAGGACTTTACATGTTACAGTGATTTAAGGAGGAAAGTTAAACGCATATGGACAGACACCATCTTGTATAATACAGTTGTTATGACCAGAATAAATATAATGGACACTTGTGAAGTGCCATGATGTCTGAATATGATCATTTTCAAAAAAAGTTACAGAGACATGCGGTTGTGCGTTGATGTGGACACGTGTCATGTGATGTAAAGTGATGTCCTGTTATTGGCAGGAGAGCTTCATCTCACTCCACTGCAGGGAATCCTCCAGATGAGACCCAGCTTCACATATCTGGATAAAGCTGACACCAAACATAGAGAAAGAGAGGCGGCCAATGAAGGTAGGGACGGGTTTTGGGCTCGCATATTTACACATCACGTCTGATTTGATCTTATAGTCGGCATAAAAGTGAAGTTGTGCTAGTCGTTTCTCCTCTATTGTGACGTATATCGAGTGAAACGCTTCAGGAACAAGAAGTAATGTGGGCGGAGCTTGATTGTGTCCGTGTGGATTTGATTGGCTGGTTGTGGTTTGCTATTAACTGATCAAATACAAATTCATGTTGTTTTTATACGGTTTTGAGAATTTTTTTTTTGCCTTTTCAAGAAAATATTTAATTTACATTTATGCATTTGTCAGAAATTTTCTCCCAAAGCGACTTGCATTACATTTAATGTCCACATTTCGACTCATTTAATGTTTAAATCATTTTAGTCGTCTCTATGGTCTGCATCAATGGCTTTGCCATTTCTGTTTGGCTGCTGGTTTTAATTTTATTTCTAATTTTGATTCCTTTTGGACTAGGCATGACCTTTTTAATTCTGACAGATTCAACCTAAATAGGTGGGGAATCAAGCTGCTCACTGCCAATCTAGTAAACTATATAGCCTTTGGTATTGACTGACATAATGCTCAGCCTGACCCTCCCCCAGTCTGTCCTCACTCTATCCAGCATAATTATTATGAGGGCTCTGCTGAATTATTCCCCTGCATAGACCTTCCTATAGTTCCATCTATGACCCCAGCATACTTGCACACCTCTATCATGTCCGTACAGGCTCCTATTACCGTGCAACTTGGTTCCACAATGGCAAAGTGGAATAGACCTAAATGCACCCCGGTTCACAGATTGAACTTGCCTAATTTACTTTCTACCCCTAAGAAATCGTCTACTTCAGTGGAAAAAAATGTTTTTTTCACAGTAAAACTTGCTTTGCTAAATATCAGGTCACTCAACAAAAAGTCTTTTTTAATTAATGATCTCATCTCTACATATAAACTTGATGTTTTACTTTTAACTGAAACCTGGCTTAACTCAGTAAACTACAATGCTACCCTAATTGAATCTTCGCCTTCGGATTATAATTTTATAAGTGTCCATCGTGAAAATAGACGTGGGGGAGGAATAGCTAAAATTTTTAAAGCTTCTTTTCAGTTTCAACAATTATTCTATAGCGATTATGCTTCTTTTGAATATCTTTGTGCTGTTCTCAAAGGTTGCCCAAAAATCTTGTTGCTAACTGTTTATAGACCCCCCACTTCACCAGTTACTGTCTTCCTTGAAGACTTTTGTGAATTGCTCTCTGAAATCTGTGTCTATTTCGATAGCATTGTTATTTCTGGTGATTTTAACATCCATGTAGATAACCCTGAAAACCCTCATGCTAAAGACTTTATGTCTCTGATTAATGCTTTCAATCTAACACAACATATACAGGGCCCTACTCATTCTCAGGGCCATACATTGGATCTTCTTTTCACAAAGGGAGTGACTGCCTCTACATCTGTTGTGGATTTAGCCTTATCTGATCACAGTTGCATTTTCATTAATGTTTGTTTGTCCCCACATCTTCAGAACAAATCCATTATGATCAGAAAGAGAATTATAAATGATAGAACTTGTGTTCGTTTTAAACAAGCGCTCTCTGAGTCTAAAAGTTTAGTTCAAAAGTCTGCTGATAATCTATTGGAAGATTTTAACTTAAGAATGACTAACATAATGGATGACATTGCTCCTTTAAAACTGAAAAAATCCACGAACAAACAGAAAACTCCATGGATGAATGACCCGTCAATTAAAATGCATAAGAAAGAATGTAGGAGAACAGAAAGGAAATGGCGTAAATCTAAACTTACTTCTGATTATCTGATGCACAAAAGGACACTTCATGAGTATAACTCCGTAATTTGTAGAGCAAGACAAGCTTATTTTTCTAATATTATCAACAGCAAAGTAAATAACACCCGTGTGTTATTCTCCACAATTGAAAAGTTAACAAATCCTTCCCCTTATCTGCCTCCCGAATTACTTTCTGTTGATAAGTGCAATGAATTTGCCTCTTTTTTTAAGAGCAAAGTAGAGGACATAAGACGTCATGTCTCATATACGTTACATAGCATTTCTTGCTTTGAATCACCAATTGGTCTAAGAGATGAGCACAGCACCCTATCAAATTTTAGTCCTGTTGACCTTGACATTCTTGAAAAGACTGTACAAAGTTTAAGTTCCTCTACATCTGAGTTGGACATTTTACCTACTAGCTTTTTCAAATCTGTGCTTCATTTAATAGTAACTGATGTGCTTTTAATAATTAATACTTCTTTATCAAGTGGCGTTTTCCCTAAGTCTCTTAAAATAGCCGTTGTAAAGCCTTTACTTAAAAAGAACAACTTGGATGGGTCTGTCCTTAATAACTACAGACCCATATCAAATTTACCTTTCATCGGCAAAATAATGGAAAAAATAGTTTTTAATCAAATCTTTTCTTTTTTAACCTCAACTTCCTGTTTTGATCTCTACCAGTCAGGTTTTAGAGAATACCATAGTACCGAAACAGCTCTGGTTAAAGTAGTTAATGACATCCGGTTAAATAATGATGCTGGAAAAACCACTGTTCTTATGCTGTTGGACCTCAGTGCGGCGTTTGACACTGTTGACCACAGCATATTAATAGAAAGACTTGAATGCTGGGTGGGTCTCTCTGGCTCTGTCATCTGCTGGTTGAAGTCCTATTTAGGACACAGGAGTTTTTATGTGTCTACTGGTCATCATGCCTCAGCCCCTATGTCCCTAACATGTGGTGTCCCTCAGGGCTCAATTCTTGGCCCTCTTTTGTTCAATTTATACATGCTTCCGCTTGGCCAAATTATAAAAAATCATTCCATTAGTTACCATAGCTATGCAGATGACACACAGTTATACCTATCCCTGTCTCCAAATGAATTTGCTCCTCTTGAATCTCTTGATCATTGTCTTAATCAAGTTCAAAACTGGATGTCTAAAAATCTTCTTAAATTAAATACAGATAAAACTGAAGTAATTATCTTTGGGAGAAGGGATCAGAGATTAATGCTACATACACTTCTGGAATCAAAAGGTTTTGATGTAGTAGAAACCGTTAAAAACCTTGGGGTAATTATTGATAGTGACCTAAGCTTCAAAAGCCACATGAAGGCTGTTACAAAATCGGCTTTTTTTCATTTAAAAAACATTGCAAAGGTTAAAAATTTTATACTACCGGTAGATTTAGAAAAGCTTATTCATGCTTTTATAACTAGTAGGGTCGATTACTGCAATGGTCTTTTCACTGGGCTCCCTAAAAAAACAATAAAACCTCTTCAATTAATTCAAAATGCAGCAGCAAGGCTATTGACCAGAACCAAAAGAAGAGAACATATTACACCTATTTTAAAAACTCTACACTGGTTACCAGTGATTTATAGAATTGATTTTAAAGTCCTTTTTCTTCTTTTTAAAACATTAAATGGTCAAGGACCTCTCTATATAGCAGAGATGTTTGAAACATATAACCCTATAAGATCACTTAGATCAGCTGCAAAACTCCAATTGGTACAACCCAGTGCTCGTACTAAACAAGGGGAGGCAGCCTTTAGCTGTTATGCGGTCCGTCTTTGGAACCGTCTTCCCATAGACATTAAGACCTCTCCTACTATTTCCATTTTTAAATCTAGACTAAAAACTAAACTTTTCTCTGATGCCTTTTCGTTATAACTGACTTAATTTGTACTTGTATTTTTTTTATTTTTTTATTTTACTTGTTTTAACTATATTGTTTACTTTGTTATGATGATGTAAAGCACATTGGACTACCGTTCTGTGTATGAAATGGGCTATATCAATAAATCTGAACCTGAACCTGAACCTAATGAACATTTAATGACAAAAAATGTGATGTATATAACCATTAAAGAAAGAACATATATTTTCCATTCACATTGAATGCATGTGAATAACACATCATCTTTATTATTATATAAAAACAAAGTATTTTTTCTTTAAAAAAGTACATTATATTAATTCATAAATATAATGTAGGTTTTTGGTCTCTGTTAGATCCATTATCACTGTTGTTAACGAACGGATGTGTGTTTACAGCTGGAGACTCTTCTCAGGATGAAGCAGAAGAAGACGTTAAACAAATCACTGTAAGACTTCATGCCGCTGTTTTCTAGTTTGAAGCGAATGCACTCAGTGTGTGTGTTGTGCTCATCCCTCATCGTTCACCTGGCGTTTGAACAGGTGAGGTTCTCCCGCCCCGAGTCAGAACAGGCCCGTCAGCGCCGCATCCAGTCCTACGAGTTCCTGCAGAAGAAACAGGCTGAGGAGCCCTGGGTTCACCTGCACTACCACGGGCTCAAGGTGAGTCTGATCACATGACCCACGCTTCACATGACCCACGCCTACGCTTGACTGACGTCTGATCACATGACCCACGCTTCACATGACCCACGCTTGACTGACGTCTGATCACATGACCCACGCTTCACATGACCCACGCTTCACATGACCCACGCTTGACTGACGTCTGATCACATGACCCACGCTTCACATGACCCACGCCTACGCTTGACTGACGTCTGATCACATGACCCACGCCTACGCTTGACTGACGTCTGATCACATGACCCACGCCTACGCTTGACTGACGTCTGATCACATGACCCACGCCTACGCTTGACTGACGACGTCTGATCACATGACCCACGCCTACGCTTGACTGACGACGTCTGATCACATGACCCACGCCTACGCTTGACTGACGTCTGATCACATGACCCACGCCTACGCTTGACTGACGTCTGATCACATGACCCACGCCTACGCTTGACTGACGTCTGATCACATGACCCACGCCTACGCTTGACTGACGTCTGATCACATGACCCACGCCTACGTTTGACTGACGACGTCTGATCACATGACCCACGCCTACGCTTGACTGACGTCTGATCACATGACCCACGCCTACGCTTGACTGACGTCTGATCACATGACCCACGCCTACGCTTGACTGACGACGTCTGATCACATGACCCACGCTTGACTGACGTCTGATCACGACCCACGCCTACGCTTGACTGATGTCTGATCACATGACCCACACTTGACTGACGTCTGATCAGATGTATATAATGCATGTATTCTCCTTTATTCTGCTTGCATCTGCAGGACGGACGTTCTGAGCACGAGCGCCAGTATCTTTACTGCCAGGCCATGGATACCACAGAAAACACGGAGCTGGTGAAAACATCACGGTTAGTGCATGCAGTGATTAACACTGTTGATTTTACCCATGATGTTTGGCTCTCGGTGTTCATCTCGTGTGTGTGTGTGTGTTCTCTCCGCAGTGAATACCTGTCCATGCTCATGCCTCCTCTGGCTGAAGAGAAAGTGTAAGTAGAGGAACTTCCTGTCGGATGTAATGAAGTCTTGTAGTGCTGGGCGGTATACCGGTTCGTACCGAATACCGGTGTTTATTTTTGTTATGATATGATAATTTTGAAAAATACAGTGATATTAATTTTTGGTCACACGCCCAGCACTAAGATCTTGGTATTTTTCTAGTGTCATTATGGCTCAGTGCGCTTGGTTTTGACATGTTCTGCTGTGGTTGTGTGTGTGGTCCTCCAGCGTGAAGCCGACGGGTCCCAGTAACGTGCTCTCCATGGCCCAGCTCCGCACGCTGCCTCTGGGGGATCAGGTCAAGACGCTCATGAAGAACGGTCAGCTTTACGCTATCGTTTATGTCCGTCTCTAATAGCGCTGCACGATTAATCGCAGTTTACATGAAATCGCACGTAAATTAATTTGGCTTATCACGATTATGAAATGGTAAAGTGTGATTATTAGTTATGCGCAGCTGGTCAGTGATGATCGGCTCTGTAAACGCGGCTCACTTCTGAAAGCTCTGAGTTTGAGTCGCTTATAATGTGCATTTGAAAAAGCAACACGCGTGTGTGTGAGAGAGAGAGACAGTTGAGCTCCTCCTGTGTGTGTGTGTGTGTGTGAGAGAGAGAGAGAGAGAGAGAGAGACAGTTGAGCTCCTCCTGTGTGTGTGTGTGTGTGTGTGTGTGTGTGTGAGAGAGAGAGAGAGAGAGAGAGAGAGAGAGAGACAGTTGAGCTCCTCGTGTGTGTGTGTGTGTGTGTGTGAGAGAGAGAGAGAGAGAGACAGTTGAGCTCCTCGTGTGTGTGTGTGTGTGTGAGTGAGAGACAGTTGAGCTCCTCCTGTGTGTGTGTGTGTGTGTGTGTGAGAGAGAGAGAGAGAGAGAGAGACAGTTGAGCTCCTCCTGTGTGTGTGTGTGTGTGTGTGTGTGTGAGAGAGAGAGAGAGAGAGAGAGAGACAGTTGAGCTCCTCGTGTGTGTGTGTGTGTGTGTGTGTGTGTGAGAGAGAGAGAGAGAGAGACAGTTGAGCTCCTCGTGTGTGTGTGTGAGTGAGAGACAGTTGAGCTCCTCCTGTGTGTGTGTGTGTGAGAGAGAGAGAGAGAGACAGACAGTTGAGCTCCATGTGTGTGAGAGAGACAGTTGAGCTCCTCGTGTGTGTGTGAGAGAGAGAGAGAGAGACAGTTGAGCTCCATGTGTGTGAGAGAGACAGTTGAGCTCCTCGTGTGTGTGTGAGAAAGACAGTTGAGCTCCTCCTGTGTGTGTGTGTGTGTGTGAGAGGGAGACAGTTGAGCTCCTTGTGTGTGTGAGAAAGACAGTTGAGCTCCTCCTGTGTGTGTGTGTGTGTGTGTGTGAGAGACAGTTGAGCTCCTCGTGTGTGTGTGTGTGTGAGAGACAGTTGAGCTCCTCCTGTGTGTGTGTGTGTGTGTGTGTGAGAGACAGTTGAGCTCCATGTGTGTGAGAGAGACAGTTGAGCTCCTCGTGTGTGTGTGAGAGAGAGAGAGAGAGACAGTTGAGCTCCATGTGTGTGAGAGAGACAGTTGAGCTCCTCGTGTGTGTGTGAGAAAGACAGTTGAGCTCATCCTTTTGTGTGTGTGTGAGACAGTTGAGCTCCTCCTGTGTGTGTGTGTGTGTGAGAGACAGTTGAGCTCCTTCTGTGGCTGTGTGTGTGTGTGAGAGACAGTTGAGCTCATCCTTTTGTGTGTGTGTGAGACAGTTGAGCTCCTCCTGTGTGTGTGTGTGTGTGAGAGACAGTTGAGCTCCTCCTGTGTGTGTGTGTGTGTGTGTGTGAGAGACAGTTGAGCTCCTCGTGTGTGTGTGTGTGTGAGAGACAGTTGAGCTCCTTGTGTGTGTGTGTGTGAGAAAGACAGTTGAGCTCCTCCTGTGTGTGTGTGTGTGTGTGTGTGTGTGTGTGAGAGAGACAGTTGAGCTCCTCGTGTGTGTGTGTGTGTGAGAGAGACAGTTGAGCTCCTCGTGTGTGTGTGAGAGACAGTTGAGCTCCTCCTGTGTGTGTGTGTGTGTGTGTGTGAGAGAGACAGTTGAGCTCCTCGTGTGTGTGTGTGTGAGAGAGACAGTTGAGCTCCTCGTGTGTGTGAGAAGCACATCATCTCACAGAATAAGGCAGTCGTGTGTTTATTATTCATGTTTAATAAATCAGAGTGTTTCAATCTGTTTATTCAGATACAGAGTGTGATGACCACAGGGGTTTCTGGAGTGATGTGTGTTATCTACTTCTGCGGAGGGGTGTGTGGGGTGTTCACACAGAGTATGGTCTCTATATAGATGTTTTTCTCTGTCTGGCAGTGAAGGTAATGCCGTTTGCTAATCTGATGGGTCTGCTGGCGTCGGGTACGGACTCGACCGCGGTGTTGCGATGCATTCAACAGGTGGCGCTGCTGGTCCAGGGAAACTGGGTCGTGAAGAGGTCAGGCTTTTTACAGTACATCTATGCTGATGCATAACGGTTCAGTAGATGAAGCTCCCATAGGGACCAGTTTTATTTTTTTAGGAGAGTATATTTACCCATATACTGATATTTAGGATCTTTTTTCATTTATATTTAATGATTATGTTTATAATGTATAAGGTTATAATGTTTTTTTGGTCTCCCTACATAATTCATCTTCAGAATAGATAGTTGCAATGATGTTTTTGTCTTTATGCCGCTGTAAATTTCCACTTTGGGATAAATAAAGTTGTATCTTGTCTTAAAATCCTGTGATTTGTGTTTGCCAGTGACGTGCTGTATCCCAAAAACACGTGTAGTTCACACAGCGGCGTTCCTGCTGAAGTGCTCTGTCGCGGACGAGACTTTGTGGTGAGCTTTATTTTTTACTCTAATATGTATAATAGATTAAAGTCCCCCTGTAGACAACTACTTTATCCCTTAAAACTCATCTTTAATCGCCAAAATTACATATTTGATACGTTTTTCCTTGAAAAAAACGTCTTCATGCCTTCAAATATCTTGAATGTAACTCGACACCCTTGCCTCATTTAGTATGCGCGGTTCTATGGATATTCAAATGAGCCCCGCCTCCACTCTCACTCACTCAGAGATCCACTGGTGGACGATCACACGTTGATCTGATTGGTTACACGGTTCTATGAATATGCAAATGAGCCCCGCCTCCACTCACTCACTCACTCAGAGATCCACTGGTGGACGATCACACGTTGATCTGATTGGTTACAAGGTAGTGTGTGACGTCAGAAACACCAGCGATTTCAAACTGTGTGTTTGAGACTGTCTTTGGTTCACTGCAGTTTTAAGCAGAAAATACTCAGCAATGCTGTCGAACTTACACCCGGTGTGTGTTAAAGCAGATTAATAACACCACATAGACACATAAACTACATTAAAAGCTGGATTTTCACACAGGGGGACTTTAATATGATTCCGGTCTCCTGGTTTGGATGGTAATGACAAGCCGTATCATCACATCATGCTATATAATAAGTGTTGCTCTCCTGATTGGATCTTTGCGTTCTCAGATGTGGAGATTCACTCTAGAGCGAAGCCTGATGAGGAAAGAGGTCGCTGCCATCATAAAGGTTTGTGGCTGAATTAAGATCAGTACAGAAGATGTAATGTTTTTACCTTTATAGTGTTAACATAAACGCTTATGAAACCATATCTAGATGTATGCACTCTAACCCTATAAAGCCTACTGTATCATAATTGATACACAAATAGCCTTTAAATTATCAAAACTTCACTGATTTGTTTACTTTTTTAAAAAGTTTACTTTTTTAGCAAGTAAAAGCCTTTTAGTGTAACTGTACAACCCTGCTATGACATCCGCACCGATTTGAACCCTTAAAGACCTAGAACATTTTTTAAGCACCTGACTCGCCTGTTCTTTTCTTTGTTTTTCTAACTCATTATAGCAGTCAGCATCAAGTGCCATATATAATTTTAAACAGGAGAACTTGGAGTTTCCATCTAGTTCATTTAAATGACCAATTTTACATTAATTTTGTCTTTGAATGGATGAATTTACCAGATTTAAGAAAAACGGTAGCACATTTTTAGTGATTTTTTTTTTTTACTCAACTCAAACAAATCCTTCTGAAGTTTGGATTTTTTCCTTTAGAAAGTTTTACTTGGATATTCTAGATATCCAGATGAAATTTTGACTACATGTAACAATCCCTAAGCAAGTTATAGCCATTTATTACAACATTATTATAGACGATTTTCAGTAAAAAGTGTGTTTTTCAATTTACTGACGATGTAGATGTGTCCAAAAAAGTTCAGGAAGTAAAATAAATATAAAACATTGAAATAGAATAGAGCAAAAGTGACATATATATAAACCGATCTGGGCATGAGGATGGGACTAAGCATCAACACTCATTCCTGTTCGGCTCAGAGAAACAAACCGCATGGGTTTCTATGAGGAATCAATGCTGATCAAAACCTGATGACGCAATCACATTCACTACGGAGCCTCTGAATGTGCAAACGTCTCAGTTTGAGTCTCTGAATGAAATCGTTGTTTTCCCTCCATATTCTCACTATATGAGCCATGATGTCGCAAATATGATACTTAATTATTTTTTTTAACAATGTATTGAAATTTCGACCGAATATTTAATGTGTTTTGTTAAGTAAATGTATTATTATTTGATATGTCAGTCTTTACAGGGTTAATTATGTGCATTAATCAATCCTGTATGTTATTCAGCATGTGGTATTGATGTGTGTCTCGGTCATGTGATTCCAGCTTCCTCCCGAGGACGTGAAGGACTTCTTGGAGCAGATGTCGGTCCCGCGAGTGAACCGAGGCTGGGAGTTTCTGTTGCCCACGGATCAGGATTTCGTCAGGAAGCATCCAGATGTGGCGCAGCGGCAGCACATGCTCTGGCTCGGCATCCAGTCCAAGTATGACATGACCTCTTACACACCGCCATGAACCTTACCAGTCCGTTCATTTGTTGCTTTTAAGGCGAGACACTACGGGTGAATAGGGTACAATTTTAAAATAATAGATATCACCATGAAACTTCCTCAGTTGATTACTTGCACAAGTTCATTAAATATGCGCAATTTTGCATATATTTTCAATCCCTATAGGAAAATGAATGGATAAAATACAAGACTATGCCGGGTTAGAACTACATGGAAGTTTTGAGTTCTTGTGCTAAAAAAATTAATAACACAGAATATTAAAGATATTAAACACAGTTTGGTCTCAGGCCTTTAATAGGATGTGGGAATCTCAGTCAGTTTCTAAATGAACTCTATATTGCAGGCTGGAAAAGGTGTTTAACTTCTCCAAAGATGACTTTGTGCCTAAAAAGGATCCTCAGATGGGTATGTTCTGACTTTCACTTGTGTACTCTAGTGTTTATAGATCAGAAGTGTGTGTAAATATAGATATAGTGTTCAGAAGTTTGGGATTGGTCTTTTTTTTTTGTGTGTGAGAAATCTTTTGCTCACCAAGGCTGCATTTATTTGATCAAAAATACAGTAAAATTGTGAAATATTATTACTATTTAAAATAACAGTTTTCTATGTGAATATATAATAAAGTGTAATTTATTCCTGCGATCAAAGCTGCATTTTCAGCATCATTACTCCAGTCTTCAGTGTCACATGATCCTCCAGAAATCACTATAATATGATGATTGATGCTCAAGACACATTTATGATTATTATTAAAGGAGTAGTTCACCCCAAAATGAAAATTTCATAATAATTTACTCACCCCAATGCCATCCAAGATATCCAAGTCTTTCTTTCCTCAGTGGGAGAGAAATTATGTTTTTTGAGAAAAACATTTCTGGATGTTTCGTCTAACAATGGACTTCATTGGTCACCATCGGTTTTGAAGTCCAAATCAATGCAGTTTCAAAAGTCTTGGAAGTTTTTAAACGGGCTGCACACGATCACAGCTGAAGAAGAGGTTATCTAGCGAAACGATAGGGCATAAAAAAAAACCCGTTGTTTATCCAAAAAAAGTTAAAACTATTTTGAAGTTCAAGGAGAAAATGAGATGGAGTTTTTGGAAAAAATCGTTTAGGTCTCAAAATAATGAAAGACCCAGTATACGCACACAACAGGACCATTTTAAACAAATATGACAGACATAAATATGTCATTCAACATACAATACTATTTGAACTATCCTCCTACGTACGGTCGCATTGTAAACAGTGACGTAGTTCCCTTTCCGTTTGTTGATCAGCTCAATCCGAAGGTAAAAAGTCTATAAATTATTTTTATTTTTATGACCTCTTCTTCAGCTGTGATCGTGTGCAGCCCGTTTAAAAACTTCAAAGACTTTTGAAACTGCATTGATTTGGACTTAAAAACCGATGGTGACCAATGAAGTCCATTGTTAGATGTAAAATCCAGAAAAGTTTTCCTCAAAAACATGATTTCTCTCCCACTGAGGAAAGAAAGACATGGATATCTTGGATGGCATTGGGGTGAGTAAATGGGGTGAACTACTCCTTTAAAACAGCTAATCATGATACATTTTATTTTTCAGGATTCTTTGATGAATAGAAAGTTGAAAAGAACAGCATTTATTTGAAATAGAATCTATTGCAACATTAATGCTGTCACTTTTAATTAACTTAAAGGTAGGGTAGGTCAGAATTGTCTAAAAAAAACTTTTATTCAAATTTGTTTAAACTGTCTTTATATACCAATACATAATTAAAATGCAAGTACTCTGAAATAGAGAGTATAAAAACTGAGTGACTCTAGTGTATTTAATCTTCAATAAACACAGCTCATTAATTCCAGTCACTCCCACCTAAACACGGGTGCGCGACTGCGGCAGAGCCAGTAATAGCGGCGGTAGTCATGGCGACGGAGAGTGACAGTTGTGCAAGCCAATCACTTGTTTCGTCCCGGTAGGAATTAATGAGCTGTGTTTTTTGAAGATTAAATACACTAGTCACTCAATTTTTATACTCTCTTTTTCAAAGTACTTACATTTTAATTATGTATTGGTATATAAAGACAGTTTAAGCCAATTTGAAAAAAGTTCTTTAGACAATTCTTACCTACCCAACCTTTAATGCATCCTTTCTGAATAAAAGCATAAAAAAAGCAAATTTTTTGAACGCTACTGTATGTGTAGCACACACTAGTTTCTCAGCGTGTCTCAAGCATGTGTGTGTCACGACAGATCCGGTTCACGTCAGCGGAGACGAGCGTGTGAAAGCGGCGCGGGAGAACGCGAGAGAAACCCACGGCGTCCTGCAGAGAGAGCTGGACGCCCGCAGACTGAAGGGGTCGCGACCCCCGGGAGAAGTGCGGGTCAAGCAGGAGCCGGTGAGCGACTCCGAGGAGCCCATGGACACGTCAGGCTCGCTCACCAACGGCTCGCTCAACGGTTACTCCGCCGCGACCTCGCCGGCGGCGGCGGCGGACGCTCACAACGGACACGCGTCGGCTCACGCGTTCACGCCGGAGCTGCAGGAGTTCGTGCAGAACACCTTCAGGAAACATCACGTCCTGTGCCTGAGCGAGGTCAAGCGTCTGTTCAACCTGCATCTGGCCAGCTTACCCAGCGGCCACTCGGTGTACGGTCACGTGACCGACCGCATGCTGACCGAAGCCATCCTCCAGAGCCAGTGCAAGCAGATCCTGGTGCCTGTGAGTACATGTCCTCACTGTAAATGCAGCATATTGCTTCGTTAGGGTTAGTATCATAATATTACTTTTTATGATTTAGGTTTGAGTATTTTTATTTCGATTTTTTTAAAGGTGCATTAAGCAACTTTTCATGTTAAAAATACCCGTTTTCTAACCCATACATGCTTAAACAATTGCCTGATGGGCTGAACGAGCCCTTCTCTGATCACTGAGATTGTCTCTATAATCCTGTAAAGTAAAATAATTAAGAGGGATTCGGGCCGGTATCTTAGACTGGGCGTGACGTCATGCGCGTTCACGGCACGCTCACATCGCGATGTCTGGCAGGTTTGTGTATCCGCCGGCATTCTCCGTAGAAGATGGATTGTAAGAGACCTGCTTGTAGTTCATTTCAAACACCAACGCAAACTCCACGTAAGATAAAAAAAAGAAAACTTTTGTCTAGTGCGACCAGAAGGGCCAAATTGGACTCAGACAGGCGTCGGAATAAGACGAGAGTAAACATAGGGAAGGCTTTCAACAAATGGAGAGATCTCCGGTCTGCTCTAGGGCTCAAACGGGATGCTCAGTTGGCTTTTTAATACATAATAATACAATCATAAGTGGATACAGTAAACACATAACACAGTTCAACATGGAGACGCCGCCGGTATGTGTGTGTGTGTGTACACTCAGAGAATAAAGTGTTAGAATTTTAAAGATGTGGCTCTGCGCGACGCATAGATTTATCTGTTTAACTGTTTGTTTGTTTGTTTTTGTTGTGAACTTGAATGTCATCTTCTGTGAAGAAGGGGTTACAAAGGAGAAACTATCGCAGGTTATTTTGCTTAAGTTTCCAATTGACTGAAGATATAAGTTATTGTTACATTGTGTTCTTAATAAATCTTTTAAATTTGACATTTGGTCTAAATTTTAATTTGGTCTAAAAATGGCATAGCAACCTGTGCTTAAAAAAAAAAAAAGTAAAAACGGAGAATCAAATCGAACTGTGACCTTAGAATCGAAAATTTAATCGAATCGAGGATTTGGAGAATCGTGACACCCCTTGTAATTAAATCTGATTTAACCCTCTCAAGCATGATGCCCACTACAAATAGGTATTTCCCCATAATTCTATACGTGTGTCCTGTTTATATTTTATGTGTTTTTTATGTATATCAAGATTTCCTGCAATGTTTTGTTCCCAGACAAATAACCAAAGCTAATCGAGTCAGAATACATATTTTTGATTGAATAAAAACCCTTAGGCATGTTTATATATTGTTTTGAAGTAATAATTTTGCTATGTTGGTTTTGTTTTGTTTGTTTGTCTGTGTCACTCCTTAAGATAATGTTTGATTTTAAGATGTGCTTCA
Organism: Phoxinus phoxinus; assembly: GCF_949152265.1. NCBI lineage: Eukaryota > Metazoa > Chordata > Actinopteri > Cypriniformes > Leuciscidae > Phoxinus > Phoxinus phoxinus. Next base: position 30,599,643 of record NC_136896.1, read on the forward strand.
GTCCATTGTTCCTGAAGCTTATTGGATTAAGTGTGTGTGACAGTCTGAATGTTTTTGTGTAAATTGTTTTCTTCTCTCTTTAAGGTTTAACACAACACACAGATCCTGATGTCAGGATATAATTTCAGATCCAGTGTGTAGTAACTGTGTTTCTCTCGTGTGTGTGTAGTTTCCTCCTCAGAGCGGATCCACAGCGGATGAGCAGAAGGTGTTCGGTCTGTGGGAGAGCGGAGAAACCTTTGACAAGGTGCTTTAGTCGCTGTGAACCTCGTTCTTGATCCTCACACTCGTCGTGTGTGTGTCCGGCTGGAATCTGCAACTTCTGTTTAAAATCCGTTATATCATCATTTTCTACTTTTTGCAATAAGCATGACATGCATGTTTACGTGGCCGGAGAAATTTCAAACCACATTTTTTTAAATCGCTTTTCGTGTGTGTGAGTCTGTCTGTGTGTGTGTGCGAGTGTAAGTCTGTCTGTGTGTGTGAGTGTGATTCTGTGTGTGAGAGTGTGTGAATCTGTTTGTGTGTGTGTCTTTGAGAGATCATGAGTGTGTGTATGAATGGAGTTTGAAACGCATTTGAAAAAAAATCGCATTTGATTGTGTGTGAGATGGGATTGCAGTGGTGTGTGTGTGCACAGATGTGTGTGTGACGCGTGTCTTGTCTCCGCAGCACCGGCAGGTTCTGTTCGAGATCTTCATGAAGAACTATCGCGTCAGAAGAAACGTGATCCAGTCTCGCCTCACACAGGACCTCGGGGACGCCGTCACAAAGACGGACGTGGATCGACTGCTCAAGGTGCGGGCGCAGATCTCACACACTCCGGCTGCATTTACACTGCGGGTCTTGATGCCCAATTCTGATTTGCTGACTATATCCGATTCTTTTAACGACCCGCTTACATAACTTTTTAAAGTGACCCGTATCCAATATTAGCATCTACACTACACACTGCAGAAACAACCAGAGGAAAAAATCTAAGGCCCCATTTACACTGCATGGTTCAAGTCCCCCAATTCTGATGTTTTCCTCTCGTGTGGCTCAGATCGGATATGAGCGGCGAACGTGTAAGCAGGAAAAAAGCACATGGATTCCGATATTCTCAGATGGGTTTCAGGCCTCACTCATACGTGGAAATAAATCAGATATGAATCGGATACGTGCATTTGCGTGTGCCATGTAAGCAGACAAATCGGATATTCCCCAGTAAATGAAAATTAGATCGCGATAACTATCGTTATCGTTTTATCGCCCAGCCCTAGATATTCCCCAGTAAATGCGAGTCGTACGTCATTAAAAATGGGACGTCAACTCAGATGGACACCACCTGTGATCACATGACTTATCAATGGCGCGATGGAGGACGAAGGATCAACACAGTGGAGTTTCTCTCCGCCTTACGAGAGCAATGTTTTGCTGACCTGTGAAAATAGTGCGGAAAGTAAAACACCGGATAATTAGAGATGCGCTCGAATACAAATCATCCACCACTCACCCACCAATACTTTTCTCTGATTTAAGTATCCGCAGCCGTTGGTCAAATTACTATTATTCTTATTCTTGTGTTGTAACGCGTGAGGATAAATGGATTATCATCACAACCGCGGACTCGGCGACGGTTGCTGCGCATCTCTGGTATAATACACTGATGAACGAGCGCTGCTTTTAAATAAACATTTCTTTAAAACTAAATTTATTTGACAGAATTTCATTTTCTTAATAGCATAAACAGGCTTTACTCTGAAACTTAAACTGGAATGGAACATGCTCATATTCTAGAGAATGTAGTAATATTTTTGTTAATAATGATTTATCATATCCACCCGCAATTAATCAGAATGTTATTTTTATTACTTGACATATCGCGCTGTTTTACTTCCTTTTCCGGGTCAGAGCGTCTACTTTGGGTTGTTTCGGGAGTGTGTATAGTGTAAATGCTAATATCGGATACGGGTCACTTTTAAAAAAATCGGATATAGTCAGCAAATCAGAATTGGGCATCAAGACCTGCAGTGTAAATGCGACCTAAATTGGGTGACTTGAACCATGCAGTGTAAATGTGGCCTATGAGCTGGTTTAGTTTTTACAGGGTTTGTATAAGACACTTAAAAGTACTGGAAAACCCTTGAAAACAGGCATAATTATGAAAAAGTGCTTTTTATTGATAAAACAATCTTTTCACCCAAAATGAACTCTGCAGTCCGTCTGATATCGATATAGAGGCATTACGCATGGCTGGTGGACAAAGTACACAACTTCCTTGAGTAAAAGTACAGATACTACTGGTCAAATATTACTCCGTTACAAGTAAAAGTTGTAAAGACCGATGTTTACTTAAGTAAAAGTATTTTTAAAAGTACTTAAGTATAAAAGTAAATGTCAATGCATTGTTTTATTATTGTTGCATGTAATACTTACAGTACCTTATGCCTCTGAATCTATGCTTATACCCTCATATCAATATCACATGTATTTCTAGAACACAGTTCCAGTCGTGGGATTAAATAAGTCACTCAATAACGTCCACAATGGGTTCGGACACACAAACGGCTGTTCCCAGTTGTTTGGCTTTTAGTATGAATATGTTAGCCTTGTTATCTATAAGCTAGTGTGCTCCAAAACAATGACAAAATTCGCATTTAGAAGACCAAACCCAACGCTGAAAATTAAAATCATGTTGATGTCAGAATCCAATGTCAGATTGACGTTAATCTCCAACGTTGGACAGACGTTGTATTGTGGTTGAAAATCGGTTGACGTCAGAAACCAACATCAGTCGAGTTCTGGCGTCAACCAGACTTTCATTTACAACGCAAATCATCCCTGACGTTACTACTCTCTACTCGAGGACCTCGACAGAAATGTAGTGGAGTAAAAAGTACGATATTTGTCTTTCAAATGTAGTGAAGTTAAAGTAAAAGTTTCCAGAAAAAATAATACTCAAAGTACATGTAGTGGCTCTCCAATGCCGCTGCCGTTGATGATAGAAGTATGCAAGCTTAGCACGCGTACAAACAGAGTCCATGCAGACGGATGTAGATGCATAAAAAATGTCTCTTTATTACTTGTGCTCCATTAAACATGATCGCAAACTTCCTGTGTCCTGTCCTTGTTCACATGAACACACGAAGCCATACCTTTTGGACCGTATACTAAAATCCACCTTACAAGCTACTCTGTTGTGCGGTCAAAAACTGTGTGCTTCCCAATCACCAACGCCACCACCTGTTGCTCAGGGAATCTAATTTATACACAGCACCACCCCGTGGACAAAAATGTTACTCTCATAAAAAATGGCTCCTACAGTACAGATACTCAAAAAGTGTATTTAAGTAAATGTACTTTGTTACTGTCCACCTCTGGCTATGAGTGTGATATTCCTCATATTAGTGTATGATACAGCTCTTATTCCTCAAGGCAATCATATATTCATGAGAGAAATAATCGGTTTGAATGAGGATATCTTTGTCATAGTTAAAGTTATTGCATGTGCTGCACTTTATTTGTACCATTTATTTTTATTTATCTATTTACATTTTTTTTTGAATTTCTCTGATTGTAGTCCTTAAAAAAAAAAAAAAAAAAAAAAATAGTGCTTCAAAAGTGCTGTAATTTGATTGGACAGTATCTGTACGAATATTAAAACGATGATCGGCGATATGATTCTCATAAGTATACTGATGTGTGTTGTGTAGGAGTGCTGTATGAGTCTGGGAGGGATGTGGTATCTGAAGGGAACGGTTCGCTCCTGACGGGAAGAGTCGGAGCGCTGGGATCCTGTCAATCAGCTCGTCTGCCTCCGGAGGCGGAGCTAAACACACCAACCAATCGCTGCCCTCGGCTGAGCGGGGTGGGAGGAGCTTCTGCACACACCGACCCTTCGGACTCACACACGAGCGTCTCAGAGGAAGGGCTGAAGATCCATTTAGTTCTGCCATTGAAGCGTAAGGAGAGGAGCTGTGCTGAACGCACTCAGACTATCTTTGGGTTTTCTTTTTTATGATTTAAAATGAGTAGTTGATTCTAAAAAAAGATGATTGGAGATCATGGTTCAACTCGTTTCATCCTGCTTGTGGCCTTTGGGAACTTATCGTCAGGGTTTGGCATTGTTTAGTACATGTATCTGACTGAAGAGAAAATTTTTGATTTAATAATCCTCTTGGTTTTATTGCATATTGTTTTTTTTTTAGTGCTGGGCAATGATTAATAGCATCCAAAATAAAAGTTTGTGTTTACATAATGTGTGTGTGCACTGTGTATAATTATTTTGTATATGTAAATACACACACATGCATGTATATATTTAAGAAATATTTGCATGTGTATATTATATATAAATAAATTTGTCTTAAATATATACATGCATGTGTGTGTATTTACATATACAAAATAATTGTACACACACACATTATGTAAACACACACTTTTATTGTGGATGTGATTTAATAGTTTCACAGTTCTAGTTTTTGTTCTAGTTTATATAAACATGACTTCACTGTAACCAGGAAATTGGTTCATAAATACTATGAGCTTTGTCAAATATTAATTTCTCTGCTCTCATTGGATCAAACGAAGGCCGTAAAGTTCCTCGTTCACTTTCTGAAAGGTTTACAACTCGTATAACCAAAAACACACTCGGATATTGTGGTTTCTGGAGCATTTAGATCAAATCTGACCAACAAACAATAAAAAGCTAATATATGAATTAGTGTTCATGAATATTTATTGGCATTTATTGTTGATTTGCGTCAGAACGGAAGCTCCGGATGAAAAGCGAATTTATATTAAATGCGACAATGTAAACGTTAATTATTGTGAAAATTAAAATGCTTCATGCGAGTGCATCAGAGGTTTTGCCGGCTTCATCTCAACGGTTAAAGTGATGTGAAAGAAAGTGCCTCTTAATTATTCAGGGGAAATATTGCATCAATCGTATTATTATTATTATTGTTATGACTGAAAATCCCTTCACATCTGTATCTCATGTCGGTCTCGTCCACACCTGGATATGAAGCGTTCACCGCCACGTCTGTTTTTATGCATTCCTCATATTCATAAGCTGGATCACAAACTCCATCAGATGTTTTTTTTATTTGTATATCATTCTGAATAAATGTTGCAACGGAAATCTTGCCTTATTTTATTGTTTTCATGTAGAAGATCATTCATATTCAGGAATATTTGTGATTTAAATGCACTTATACTCTCGGATGATTAACTACATTTAGCTGAATAATGACTGTGTTGCTTTATAGCTGGAATTACATTTACATTTATTCATTTAGCTGACGCTTTTATCCAAAGCGACTTACAATTGCTATATATCAGAGGTCGCACACCTCTGGAGCAACTAGGGGTTAAGTGTCTTGCTCAGGGACACATTGGTGTCTCACAGTGGATTCGAACCCGGGTCTCTCACACTAAAGGCATGTGTCTTATCCATTGCGCCATCACCACCCCCTATTACATTTTATAACATTAAAACTGTTATTTCTGTGTTTATAATGCATGTGAGACTTCTGTACTGCATAAAGTGACTACATGCAAACAGAACAAAAGCGCTGGAAAATGATTACCGTACATATTTTTAATGTCATTTTTAATCACACTATATATTAAAGTCCCTTTCGGTAATGTTCTGGGGTATTTCAGGTCAAAAATGGCCCGAAGCGTTTAAATAAAAAAATGTTTTAAATCATAGCTTCATCAGAATGGTCAGAAACTTGGTGACTTTATTGGTACTTGGTATATGAACACCCAAAAAAATTGGGGACAGGATTTGATAAGTCTAAGTGGTCGTAAAAAAAAGTAGTCACACTCAGGACCTTCGGGTCAAAAATGACCCCCATAGGAAATTAATGGGAAATTGGCAAAAATATGAAAATACAGAGTTTTTTTTGTGCATACAATCTACAAATCAGCCAGGATGCAGAAAAAGGGACTCAACAGTGAAGGGGTGAATCTCTAAAACATCAAGAGTGCAAAACACACACACACACACACACAAATGAACGCGTGTCATTCCAAAAGCTAATTTTGGGAAATGTGTGAAATAAAAGCAATTATTAACCAACCAAACAAACAAAAAACTTTACAAAAATAGTCTTTGAGAATCTCTTATTATATATTAAAATCCACAACCTGAAAAAATAGGGAAATATGTGCAAAAACAACTAGAATTCACAAGCCTTTCTTAAAATATGATATTGCACAATAATTATGCTCACTACATCCACCAGATGGCACCAATCTGACTTCAACAATTGTTTTCTATAGGCACTCTACTTTAACCTGAAATACAGCATTAATAATAATACAAATCTATTATATTCAATGGGGAAAAAATGGATCATAATTATTGCATACATATTAATTATTATCATCAAATTCTCTCAAAACACCAAAGAAAAAAAGAAAAAATATTATTGAACAAAAATACATTTCATTGATTTTGCTGAAAAAAAAAAAATCTGAATCCCGTCCTCCGGGTCATTTTTGACCCGAAAGTCCTGAGTTTGAGTCATAAATGAAATACCCTAGAGGGTTAATGCATCAACTAATAATCAATATATGTGTTACTGTATTAATCTTTATTAGAATCAGTTCATAAAAATACAGCTGTTCATGCAAACTAAAGTTCTTTAAATAACATTAACAGCTGCAACTTTTGCTAACACTTTATTTAGTGTCCTTGTTACACGTTATGTGTTGCCCATATTCTGTAGTAATAACAGTAAATAATGCATAATTATATGACTAATCTTAACCCATAGTGAGTACATATTACTCACACTGTAACAATGACACCTTAAAATAAAGTTTTTAACTTGTTTACTAAGTTGTGAATGCATAAATGTTTCTACTCCTGGACTGATGGTCATTGTCTAACATCTGGATCTCTATTTGCAGACTTTGATAACTAATACATACAGTTTTACCAACATTAAGATATAAACTTTATTAACCAATTAGAGATATTGAGCATTGCAGCTGATAATTCTTCTGCAGTTTGCTTTGCATATATATAATATAACTGTATCACATCTGGAAATGAACAGTAGATGCACAAACATCAGGTAGGTCATTAATATAGAAACGGAATAATAAAGGTCCCAATATTGAACCTTGAGGTACGCCAACAGAATTAGTGCTGTATTTTAAGTCTTATGGCCTACCTAAACCTGTTTTTTTATCAGCTAGGCATGATCTTGATTTATTTAATTACCTCTGGTAAGAAATTATAATTTGACAACTTGTGAAAAATCCCCCAGTAGTCAATAATTGTATCCCTTAAAACTCATCTCTGATCACCAACATTATATTTAAAAGTTTTTTTATTATTTTTTCGTCACGCCTAAAAATATCTTGAATGTAACTCGACACCCTTGCCTCATTTAGTATGCTCGGTTCTATGAAAATGCAAATGAGCCCCGCCTCCACTCACTCACGCACTCAGAGATCCACTGGTTGACGATCACACGTTGATCTGATTGGTTACAAGGTAGTGTGTGACGTCAGAAACACCAGCGATTTCAAACCGTGTTTTTGAGACTGTCTTTGGTTCACTGCAGTTTTAAGCAGAAAATACTCAGCAATGCTGTCGACTTATGAACTTACACATGGTGTGTGTTAAAGCAGATTAATAACACCACATACACACATAAACTACATTAAAAGCTGGGGGAGTTTAATTAAAATCTTATGATTTACTGTATCACACCTCCTTTGTCCAATTTAGAATTTATATTTTCTCATTTGCATAAAATAAAATATTTTTTTTCTTTCTTTTTTGTGTGAAAAATAATACATTTTTAAACCCAACCTGCATCGGATGTACTGAGATTTGAGAATCATTACTTTTTCAGAATGTGCGTAATAGCGCCCCCTGCCGTATAACAGTGAAAACACGGAAATGACAATATGAACAAAGTGCAAACTCCAGTTATAATCTAGTCGGGTGTGTTGAAGATAATAGACGAAGCATCTGATCTGTTCTCTCTCAGTGTGTCTGATAAAGCCTGATGTCACTCAAATCTTATCGAAGCTTTGATTAGACGACGCAGCATTTCTGATGTCCAGCGTCCAACGTGACAGTCTCCCTCCGGGGTTCAAGTCCATTTCTATGTGGAATAGAGTTTGTGAGGAGTACTGGCCTCGTTTGCACTGCTGACACGGGTCAAAGGTCACATGCAGTGATGCTAACACACAGTTCAAGACGAATGATGACCAACAACATTATCAAGGTTGAGAACTTGAGATTGAAACACATGAACAACTAATCACAAAGTTCACATGCCAATAATAAAAAAAAGAGTTTGCTAATAACTGATATCTGCAAGATAATGGATTTCCTTTAAAAGATGATGCAACACATGCACTGATCAGTTATGACTAAAAAAAGCACTGGACTTAATTCCACAAAGCTTTGTTTTCCATATATTCAAAATAAATAGTTTTGCATTACAAATTATTTTTGCATTACATAATTTTCACATTACCATATTGCAGACCAATTCTATATTTAAATAGTATAAATATTTATGAATATTTGTGTCGATCTAATAATGTTTGCATCTGTTCTGCCTTTAATTTTCAATGATTTTTAATAAATAGTAATTGTTTCTGGATAAGGTGATTATTTTTTTAAAGGACACATTACATTTACAATATTATTTATTATATTATTCTTAGATCATTTGTAAATGTTCATTTAAATAGTTGATAATATTGTAAAATTTAAAATCTAAAGATATGCTTTAATGACTTTACGCTAATATCAGTTCTTATTTTTTAGTCTCTTGATTCTGGGGTAATATAGTAATATAGTATAATATAGTAATATAGTATATAGTATAATAAGCCACGTTCAACTACACTAAAAAAATATTTTTTGTAAAAAAAATAAGTTTTACAAGAAAACACTTAAAAATTTCATGTTTTTATGCCATTATTTTGTTTGTGAAATTACATTTCTGAGTGAAAATTGTTTTTTCCCAGTGCAAAGCACAAATCTCTAAAGACTCAAAGCAGCGCCTCATCATTCGGGCTTGGTCCTGTTTTCCTTCAGGTCCTCTTTGCTCTTTTGAATGAAGGTGAAAATCTCAGTAAACAAGGGCTTCAAATTTCATTAACCGCAAAGCTAACAAACACATGTTCTAAGGACGTTTAGCTAATGTTCTGGGCTTTGTATGCGGGCTGCCCGTGGTGTGTGTGTTCACACCCTGAGTGTGTGTGTTTGAGCTTTGTGTCTCTGCGTGAACATCCCATCATTCTGGGGTAATATATAATCTGAAGATTCACTCCACTATAAAACACAGAAGATTTAATATTAGCTTCAGAAGTCAGTTTACAGAAGTGTTTACAGTAACATTTAGGAGTGCTTTATATTCAGTCATCATATATATTTCTGTACATTTCATTAAAACGTACTGGTTCTGTCGGAATAAACCATGTTCAAGTACACTGTAATTTTTTTTTTTTTTTGTTTTACAAGAAAACCCCACAAAATGTCATGTTTTTTACGTGCCATTATATAGTTAAATAAAATAAACAATCTCAAATCTCTAAAACATCAGTGCCTCATTTGGGCTTGGTCCTGTTTTCCTTCAGGTCCTCTTTGCTCTTTTGAATGAAGGTGAAGATCTCAGTGAACTGGGCTTTGTATGCGGGCTGGTGTGAAGTGTGTGTGTGTGTTTGAGCTGTGTGTCTCTGCGTGAACATCAGAAGCGTGTCGTATTTCTCCTTCAGGGCGACGTACTGCGCATCCATCTCGCTCAGCAGAGATATCCCATGATGCTCGTCACCGAGCCACTGCAGGCTCCGCCCCCCGTGATCAGCCACGCCCACTTCGTCATCCGATGCGAGGGACTCGTTGTGTCTCTGTTTGCTGGAGCTCAGCAGAAGGCGTAGCTCCTGGACTTCAGCTTGGGTCTCGGTGAGCCGGCGCTCGTAGACTCCCATCAGCGCCGCTTTGGGCTCCAGATCGCTGAGCTCGTGGGCCAGAACGCGGGCTTCTCGCTCGGCCGACTCTCTCTGAGCGCGCTCCGTGTGCAACTGGGCCTGCAGGGACCGGGACGAGCGCAAGAGCTCCCAGAACTCCTCCTGTTCCTCCCGGTTCAGGGAACAGATGCTGCTGGAAGAGGAGAGCTCATGGGAAAAGCGCCTGAAATAAATATAGCAGAGCCATTAGTCAGGTAACCGCAAAGCTAACAAACATATGTTCTAAGAACGTTTTGCTAATGTTCCCATTAAGTTGTGAAAACGTTCAAGCGGCAATCTTCTCTCTTGAATCAACAGTGAGTGAGTTAAACTGCAGTTCCTCCACTGGCCACTAGAGTCCGGTGGCAGCAGAGAGTCAATCCCATAGACCCGCATGTTAAAATGCCCAACTTTACAGCAGAATAAAACATGTTTACAGTCTGGTGCAAAAAGTGGTTTTGGTCTATATAGCTAATGTTGCCCTTCATGACGACTGTGAGGGGGGTGAATTATTTTATAACTCATCTGTTTAAATTATATTAAGCCTTAAAGTTCTGCATAATCATGGTCGTGGCCCGTGAAAACATTCAAACATCCATAAAAAATTTTTTTCGATAACACTTTACAATAAGGGTCATTAGTTAATATGAACTAAGAATGAACAATACTTCTACAGTATTTATTAATCTTAGTTCATATTAATTTCAACATTTACTAATACATTATTAAAATCAAAGGTTGTATTAGTTATCATTAGTTAATGCACTGTGAACTAACATGAATAATCAATGAACAGCTGGATTTTTATTAACTAACATTAACAAAGATTAATAAATACTGTAACACATGTATTGCTCATGGTTAGTTCATGTTAGTTCATACATTAATTAATGTTAATGAACCTTATTGTAAAGTGTTACCGAAAAATCTTGGTTATACGAGTGTTTAGGGAACATTCCATTTTATAACTTTTGAACATTTTGAACGTTACTTTTAAATGTTCTCTGAACATTCCGAAACAAGTAACATTTAAAAAATGTTAAACGAACGTTCAACCTACACGTTATAGAAAATACCTAAACTCATCGAACAAACAATGTTTTTGTCACGGCAAAATATAAGGTCACATTTTTATATATGTGCACAAAAGAGGGAAATTATTACATATGAAGTCACAATTGCAAGAAATAGTGCAGGAATTGGAATTGTAAAAAATATTGATTCAATTATGAAACCAGAATAATTTTTTGGAGTAAAGTGCATGGAGGAAAATCAAAATTATTTTTTTTAGCTTTTAGTATGAATATGTCTTAAGGTTATGAATAAGCAAAATTCTGTTGCGTTCCAAGTCACTTCAGTGGGATTTTAAATATATAAATCATATTTTCCCTTTTCTTGCATCATACAACCCTGTGTTAACTCCAGCAGATTAAGAGATTTATAATGTTTGGGTCTGAAACCTAGTAAGCACAGGCCAGTTCTTTTCCTTTACTATTTTCTTTATTTTTTATGCATGATATTTAATTTTCTTATGTATGATATTTTTACTTATGCATCTGTTGTGATTATTTTATGACTCCTTTTCTATGCAAAACACTTTGTATTATTACCATTGTGTATGAAATGTGCAATATAAATAAACTTACTAATGCACTATATGACTGAAAGGCCACTATTATAACTACAGGTTTAACTGACCTAAAAACAGTGTGGTTTTAAAACGTGCAAAGACATACTTGTGTGATCGACACTTGCAGCATGTGACTCCCTGAACATGATCGTGCAGTGGTGAATCCAGATGTGCATGACCGTGCAGTGGTGAATCCAGATGTGCATGACCGTGCAGTGGTGAATCCAGATGTGCATGACCGTGCAGTGGTGAATCCAGATGTGCATGACCGTGCAGTGCTGAATCCAGATGTGCATGACCGTGCAGTGGTGAATCCAGATGTGCATGAGCGTGCAGTGCTGAATCCAGATGTGCATGAGCGTGCAGTGCTGAATCCAGATGTGCATGAGCGTGCAGTGCTGAATCCAGATGTGCATGAGCGTGCAGTGCTGAATCCAGATGTGCATGACCGTGCAGTGGTGAATCCAGATGTGCATTGGACCGGGTCTGTTCTGCAGAAACCAGTTTGATCCTCTTCATGTCTCTATGGAGCTCGTCTATCTGCGTCTGCAGCCCGTCCACCGTCTCTGTGAGCCTGAGGAGACGCGTCACTTAAAGCGGTGGTTGATTATGATTTGACTTTTCTAACTGTAGTTAGTGTGTAATGTTGCTGTTTGATCATAAACAACATCTGCAAAGTTACAACGCTCAAAGTTCAAAGCAAAGGGAGATATTTGCTTTTACAGAAATCGCCTTTTAAGGACTACAACAAATTCATGGGTTAGTGACATCACTAGGCCTAAAATTTACATAAACCCCGCCCCCGGGAACGTGATTTATAGATTACTATAAAATTAAATATAAAAGTGATTTATACTATAAAACGGTTAGTTCCAATCCTTGATTCTGATTGGTCAATAGCTGTTTATTCGCGATAAAACATGACCGCTTCACCCAACGGTTCTATGTATCACTACACAACACCCCTAGCAACCACTCTTAGCAACTTAAACACATGTTTGATCGTGCAGATGAGCAGATGACGCTGCTGGCGTAAGACGCTGATGACGTGTTATCTGGTGCGCCCGAGCTTCATTTATAGACTGAGGGAGACGCACGCTGTAAAAGTGTCTCATCCGCGACATGCACATTTACGCACCATTAAAAAAATGATATCCACGCAAACAATGTAGAATAGCTTGAATATAGCGTGCGTCTCCCTCAGACTGTAAACGAAGCTCGGGCGCACCAGATAACACGTCATCAGCGTCTTACGTCAGCAGCGTCACTGCGGAGTCCTGAACGCAGATTCACAACAGACCCGGGAGAGAATACAATGCTGAATAAAGTCTTATTTTGTGTTATTTTTGGACCAAACAGTATTTTCGATGCATCAAAAACTTCTAACTAACCCACTGATGTCACATGGACTACTGTGATGATGTTTATATTACCTTTATGGACATGGACAGTATACTGTATATACAGCTTCAATGGACGGACAGAAATCTCTCGGACTAAATCTAAAATATCTTAAACTGTGTTCCGAAGATGAACGGAGGTCTTACGGGCTTAGAACGACATGAGGGTGAGTCATTAATGACATTATTTTCATTTTTGGGTGAACTAACCCTTTAACCTTATTACAAGTACGGTACCTTATTGCTTACTCGTCATGACAGAATATGCTAATCGATGACTAGAAGATAACTACACATAAATTCATCAACTAACCATTCAGAAATGTCCTGTTGCTTCTACATGTTACTTCTTCTTGAGTCTCTTCATATTTCTGACTCCGGTTTGAACATAAAAAGCTAAAAGTTTTTTTTTAAATGTTCAGTGTGTGTGTGTGTGTGTGTGTGTGAGGTAATCGGAGCTGCAAACACGCGCTCTTAAAGCTCCGCCCTCAGAGCAGCTCATTTGCATTTAAAGGGACAGACACAAAACTGCGTTTTTTTGCTCACCTTCAAAAGGTGACGATTTTAACATGCTATAAAAAAAAATCTTTTGAGGTAAAACTTCACACACACACTCTGGGGACATCAGAGACTTATTTTACATCTTGTGAAAAGGGCATTATACCTCCTCTTTAAAGCATTTTACCCTGATTTAGAGTGGTGTGTGAAGCCTCACCCCTGGATCTTGACCTGGGCCGCTCGGTTCTCCAGCTCCAGTCTCTGGTTCCTCAGCTCTAGATCT
>NC_136896.1:30618431-30745931 GCF_949152265.1 Phoxinus phoxinus
TTTACTTCTCGCCACGGACACGCGCCGCCTAGCGGTAATGTCACACACGGCCGGTCACGTGATTCGTCGGCTTCATTTAAATGTAACACAATCAGGAAATTAACTTTTTTTTTTTTCTTCCAAAGGGGACTCAGGCTCAGCTGATTTGTGCCAAATGTGTTTGTCCTTCAGATTATACTTAACAAAGATGTGTGTGTCTAAACAGCACCACACCTTCAGGTTTGTTTGTTTGTTAGTCTGCCGAATAGCGGGCTGATCGTATATGTTTCTGGACGAGTCTCTCACATCGACTCAGTCAGTCAGTTGTTCACTATGTGTCATCCACAGATGAGGATCCTGATCTTCATCGCTTGGCTGCTGTTTTACGTGTCTTTTCTCCTGGCGATGCGAAAGATGTGGACTGGGAAGTATGTTCGCAGTCCACTGGCTCGATCTCTGTTCATGAACATGGAGACTGAGACTGACACACCTGGACATGAAGCCCAGCAGGTGAGAAGGGATTATGCTTTATGTACCTTAATTTGTTCACCATCTAAATACTAGTACAGTTTTCAATACAGTTTGTATCAAAGTATCATGGTATTGAAACCATCACTGGTGTGGTTGCATTTAGCCTGACAAAAAGTACTAAGGTATTATTATGTTTTTTGGATATTTTACTGTACCATGGTATTCATTAAAGCCCATCTGGATCACCATGTCAATACTATGGTACATGATATATCAAAATACCATGGTATTACCAATTTGAAATTATCATTATTGTGGTACTACTTATGGTTTTTGATACCATGGTTTCGTACAGATGTCCACTGGAGCACCATGTAAATATAATTACATATGTTAACTTTACATTACCATAGTGTGTATCAAAATACCATGGTATTAACAATGTGAAACCATCATAGTTGTGGTTTATACTAATGAAAAGTACCATGGTGTGATTTCTTTTCATTCATTCATTACCACAAACTATTTTTTGTTTCTTAGAACATTCTGGGAACGTTAATTTTGGGTTTCCAGAACATTCCCAAAACATGTATTTGTAACATTTGTTTTTGGTTAGCCAGGAAAGCTTTCGTTACAGAAATATATTTATATATATATATATATATATTTTTTTTAGTTTTGCAGAACGTCCCCCTAAGCTTCCCGTAACATTCCCAGAAGGTCTTTTCATCTTATTTATTTTATATATTATGGTTTATATATATTATTTTTATGGTCCCGTTACTCCCGTATGGTATAAGCAGCATGAAAGACGGATGAATTGACGTCAATAAATTACTACAAACATGTCTTATTTCAGTTATCATGACAAATCGTGATTGATTGACAGTTACATATGAGTAGATTACATATATATTTGGGATGCACGATATATCGGCCACCATATATATGATAATTTTTTATGTTATCATTATCTACCTGATAAGAAAATCATATATTAAAGCCGATAAATAATGTATGATCTCTTTCAGCTGAGACACTTCAGATGCGCACTGTTCAACATGATGCTTTTAAATTGCTTGAAATATGATTGGAATCACTTCAAAAAGAAAAAATACAGTAAAGTGCAACATTTGCAGCGCAAATCTGTCATATCAGCTACATAATATTATACTGAGAACATTATTATAATTGTGTGCTTGGGACATGAGACTTGTTTTTGTAATCAGGCTCTCAAAAATTCTGTAACAATTTGGATTTAGATTTATCGGCCAATAAATCGGTTATCGGCTTTTAAATATAAAGAATTATCGGTTATCGATATTGGCCAAAATATATTAATATCGGTGCATCTCTAGCTTGGGACATGGATTTAATGGAGAGACTTTTGTTTTTGTAATCAGGCTCTCAAAAATTGATTTATCTGCCAATATATCGGTTATCGGCTTTCAAATATAAAGAATTATCATATCGGCCAAAATGTTCATATCGGTGCATCCCTAATGTTTTTTTTCTTTTTTTGCAAATGAACTTAATACTTATTTGGTGGTTGTTTCATGTGAGATGATTAACCAGCACGTGTTGACGTCTGAGTGTTCATGTCTTCACAGTGGTACCACTGCAGTCCAGACCTGCTGGGAGAAAGCGCTCGCTCTGTGTTTGTTCAGAGTCGTCTGGATGAGGAGACGCTGGCGTTCCTCCAGAAGAGCGAGGAGAAATCCAGCTGGCTTTTCACACAGCTTTACCACTCGCTCTTCTCCACCATCTTCAGCCCCATCGTCTCCCGAACCTCAATCAACGGGTAACCGTCCCAGATTTGTGCTTCGTCATCCGATCCTGTCGAGTCACCTTCATTTATATAGCGCTTTAACAATATATGTGACCCTGGATCACAAAACCAGTCACATGGGTCAATTTATTGAAATTGAGATGTATACATCACATGAAAGCTGAATAAATAATCTCTCCACTGATGTGTGGTTTGTTATGATAGGACAATATTTGGTCGAGACACAACTATTGAAAATCTGGAATCTGAGGAGCAAAAAAATGTAAACATTGAGAAAATCTCCTTTAAAGTTGTGCATTTATGTTCACGATTGTGCTGCATTCACTCACAAAAATACATGTTTTATATATTTACGGTAGGACATTTACTAAATATCTTCATGGAACATGATCTTTATATCCTCATGATTTTTGGCATAAAATAATTGTTGATAATTTTGACCCATACAATGTATTTTTGGCTATCGCCATGTGATCCAGGTTCACATATATTGTTTCACAGCAGCTTTACAGTGATGACAGGAAATTACAATAACAGTAGATCTAGAATAAAGTCCAGCTAAAGTTAGTTTTGATTGATTCCGCTGCAAAGATCATTGGTGTGTCCTGTTGGTCCACAGCTTTCTGGGCCGCGGCTCCATGTTTGTGTTTTCCAAGGATCAGTTTCGGCGTCTCCTCCGGATCGAGCCCGAGTGGAGAGGACATCGGATGCTGGATCTGGGAGCCGGGGATGGAGGCGTCACGGAGGTGATGGGATGTCACTTTGATGAGGTGTTCACCACTGAGGTCTCGACGCCCATGAAGTGGCACCTACAAAGAAAGAGTTACAGGTAGGGATGCATTTCATATTTCAATTTTGCCCGATACCGATTATTCTTTATATATAGATATTTGTACAAGCAGAATTACTGAGGAAGAACATCTTTTTTTTTTGCAGTGAATACAGAAAATGAGTAAATTGATTTTAGTGTAAATAATATATATGCTTCTTCCCAGCATATCATTTTCTATATGCCTGATGCACTGATATGAACATTTTGGCTGATACCGATAATTCTTTAAATTGTGAAAGCTGATAACCGATATATTGGCCGATAAATCTAAATCCAAATTTTTATATAATTTTTGAGAGCCTGATTACAAAAACAAAAGTCTCATGTCCCAATCACACAATTAACCTATGGCTAAGCCACGCCCCCTCCACTCACTCGGACAGTCCACATTCGGTGACCGGCGCTATGGCAGATCACAGTAGGACACATTTCACAGGAGGCAATTGATGATTTTGGGAGACAGAAAGATTATATATGATCTCGAAGTCACCAAAAGGCCTTAACTATGCATTGGAGGGATATATTAATAATGTTATTGTTGAGAAGGTCGATGAAAAGCTTCAGCTCCAGGCAAACATTTACAGGTCAACGTGATAAACCGCAAAAAAAAAAAAAAAAAAAAACCCACAAAGTTCCCCAGTTGTTTTGGTAGAAAATTGTCTAAAATGTTGTTCTTCAATATGTAATTAATGGTTCATGTTCAAATTAAATATGCAAAGGTCTAAGTTGCATACGTTTCCAGGACAAGCCTTTTGACCATCTTTACCGAGAGTAGCGTTAGCCGACCTCTCCGCTAGCGTGGTGCTACAGTATTTACATGAATCATTCAGCACAACATGCTAACATTAGTTATCTCGGTTATTTACAGATACATCAATGAAGCTAAGTGACGTGATGTACAACGCAGCTAGAAGCTAACGTTAACGTTTTCTAATGTTAGCCTAACGTTACGTTGGAGATGTTAAAGATAACGTTCAAATACGTTGTTGACTTTCCTTAGCACAGATGTAGACATCCTTGTTTAATGTATCCAGGTTTAGTTGGTGTTGTGGTCTCCCGCATAACTTAACCCAGAGCAGACACTGATCTCGGCTGAGATGTGGTTTGGGAAAGGGTCGTCGCCTCTCGGGACACCTGTGTCGGAGTTGATGTTCCCCATGCACACGTTTGACTATTTTACACTTAAAATGACAAGAAAAAACATATAAAAACGAATGAAAACTGACGAACTGCAATGCATTTCAATGGACGTGGAAGCAGAGAATGTCTGAGTGTATTGGGTTAGCTATGCGCACTGTGATTGGCTCATTGCGTTTGGGGGCGTGGCTTAGCCATAGGTCAATTATAATGATGTTCTCATAATAATGTTATGTAGTCCATACCGATATGGTGGCCGATATATCGTGCATCCCTAGTTCCAGGTAAAGATGCCCCAGAATGAGGATTCGCTGCTCATTATTCATGCACTGAGGTGAATCTGTGCTTGACTTTGAATCCTCAGCATTCTGGGAGTCGATGAATGGCACAGAAGCGGTTTCCAGTTCGACCTGATCAGCTGCCTGAACCTGCTGGATCGCTGCGACGAGCCTCTGCAGCTCCTGAGGGACATTAAGAAGTCCCTGGTGCCGGGAACGGGCCGGCTCGTCTTAGCAGCCGTTGTGCCCTTTCAGCCGTATGTGGAGACGGGTAAGATGATCGCTGAAACCAGAACTACTGATCAATTCATGAGTGTCTGCTAGTAGGTGCATTATCTACAACACGCTTCTTATAAAGGTAAAATCTCATTACCTCAGAGGAAATGCTCAGATTTTGTTGACTTGCCAGTGAATACAATATTTTGGCATGAAAGTGAAGTTGCTCTAGTCTTTTATTCACTATTGTGTCGTATATCGAGTGAAACGCTTCTGGAACAAGAACAAATGTGGGCGGGGCTTGATTGTGTCTGAGGAATTGATTGGCTGGTTGTGGTTTGCTATTGGCTGATCTCATGTGAGTGACAGGTTATAGCCCCGCCCACATCATCAGAGAAGAGATACTGCGAGAGGAACTTATTCTGATTCAAGATTATGTGAAACATTAATGATGTGCACCGATAAATTATTTATAATAAGCAATACAATATTCCATAAATAAGAATTATCCATTTTTATTTCATGGTGACTTTATTTTTTATTTGGTGAGTTTTCAGATTCATGAATTGTCTTGCAATTTTCAGTTTATTTCTCATAATTCTGTGTTTATTTATCACAATTCTGACTTTTTCTCACAATTCAGACTTTCTTGCAATTCTGATTTTATTTCTCACTTAAAATTGCGAGAAATAAAGTCAGAAATGTGAGAAATAAGCTCGGTATTATGAGAAATAAAGTCAGAATTGCAAAATCGGTCTTTATTTCTCATAATTGAGGTTTTTTTCTTGCAATTTTGAGTATAGATCTCACAAATCTGACTTTATTTCTCGCAATTGAGGTTTTTTTTCTTGCAATTTTCAGTTTATTTCTCATAAGTCTGAGTTTATTTATCACAATTCTGAATTTCTCTTGCAATTCTGACTTTTTTCTCACACTTCTGATTTTATTTCTCTCAATTTCGACAATTTCTTGCAATTCTGACTTTATTTCTCACTCAAAATTGCGAGAAATAAAGTCAGAAATGCGAGAAATAAACTCGGTATTATGAGAAATAATGTCAGAATTGCGAAATCTGTCTTTATTTCTCGCAATTTCGTTTTTTTTCTTGCAATTTTGAGTATATATCTCACAAATCTGTGTTTTATTTCTCACAAATTTGACTTCATTACTCTAGCAATTTTGACGTTATTTCTCACAATTTTGACTTTTTCTCGCAATGCTGACTTTATTTCCAGCAATTACGAGTTTCTCTCGCTGTTCTGACTCGCTATTAAACTCATAATTTCAAGAAATCATATATAAATTCTGACTTTATTTCGCGCAGTTCCGAAGAATGAAATGCGTAACAAACGAGTCAGAACAAAAACCTGATGAGTCGTGAATAATAAAGCCTCTGATCGGTGTGTTGATGTGCGGTAAGTAACCGCAGGACAGTTATTGATCATGATGATGTTCATCATCTCTCAGGCGGGAGCTGGGTGCGACCCAAAGAACACATCAAGCTGGAGGGCAAGTCGTGGGAGGATCAGGTGACCCAGCTGAACGCAGATGTGTTCCTGAAGATGGGCTTCGAGCTGGAGGCCGTCACACGCCTGCCGTACCTGTGTGAGGGAGACATGTACCGGGACTACTACATGCTGGACGACGCCGTGTTCGTGTTAAAACCTCAGGAGGAGTGAAGACTCGACATCAAACCTCAGTTCCGGGCCCAAGATAAAACCAAAGGGCTTACGCACACACTAAAAAAAATCTTGTTTTAACCCAAATTTGGGTAAAATATGGACTAACCCAGCCGTTGGGTTACCTTTTTAACCCCAATTTTTAACCCAACAGTTGGGTTTATCCATATTCGACCCAAATTTGGGTTAAAACAATCCTGCATTTTTTTTTTTTGAGTCTAGTTTGTCTGTTACATCTCAGGAAAATGAAAACGTTGAGAAACAAATGATATCTTCCAGTTAATGGACTGTACTGTAATTGTGCTACAGGTGGAGTAGAAAAACAAAAGATCATATCTAATAGAACATATTAGTTTTGTAAATATATGGACGTATTAACTCAAAATCTCATATTGTGCCTCCCTCATGTTCTCTGTGTTTGTTTTGTTCGTATAAAGTGAACTTCTCATGCAGTCGTCTGAACATCTTAGGACCAAGACATCACGTTTTTCTTAATGAATTTAACATATTAAGTGAAATTATGTCTGTTTTTAATGTGCACAACACAAAGTGTCTGACCATAAGTGTATGTAGTTGATTGCAGGGTTTGGTTTGTAAATGTATTTTTCATGGTGTAAAGCAAGTGTTTGGTGATTTAATTCTCCTGACGTTGTTTATAAGTTTTGCTCTGTAATAAATCTACTTTTGGTGTCCGTCTGAAGCAGAATTGTTCCGTCTGCTAATTCTGCTGCATTTATGATGTGATTATGCAAAGATAAAATAAAGCCATTTACACAGACAATTTTCTGCTTTTAAATAATGTTATGAAAGATTGAGCCTTTTTAATTGTGTGTATTTCGACTTTCTTTGCTAAAAAAGCCTGAATTTTATGTTTCCTTCTAGAATAAATGTATAAATACAACTGAATTTAAGCAGAAAGTGACAGATGAGTGCATCAACCCATTCATCCTCTGACCATTTGCACATCATAAATCGAATATATTACATTTCTTTCTGTATTTTGTGCTGTTCATTTGATCTGAATCACGTTACATGTGTGGATATGTCTCAGCGATGATGACATGGTTTAGGTGAGTTGGATTCTGAACTCCACAGATCCTCGTGAACAGGATCCAGTAAACCTCACACCCTTCCCGGGCCACAACTCCACAGAAATATAGAAACGAGAGGAAGGGAAGATCGTCATTCTGCTGGAGTCACGGTCACGTGTTCCTTCTCTCCGCGCTGGTGAGGACGGACCAATCACAGTCGCCTGGGATTAATGGCTAAAATTGTACTTTTTGTAGGACATGGTGATTTATATTTAAGTGTCACATTTAAATACTTGAAATCTGACTTAATTTATCTAAATTCTTACTTTATTTCTCTCAATTCTGACTTTATTTCTCTCAATTCTGACTTTATTTCTAACAATTCTGACTTTATTTCAATTCTGACTTTGTTTCTCTCAATTCTGACTTTATTTCTTGCAATTCTGACTTTATTTCTCTCAATTCTGACTTTATTTCAATTCTGACTTTGTTTCTCTCAATTCAGACTTTATTTCTCTCAATTCTGACTTTATTTCTAACAATTCTGACTTTATTTCAATTCTGACTTTGTTTCTCTCAATTCTGACTTTATTTCTTGCAATTCTGACTTTATTTCTCTCAATTCTGACTTTATTTCAATTCTGACTTTGTTTCTCTCAATTCAGACTTTATTTCTCTCAATTCTGACTTTATTTCTCTCAATTCAGACTTTATTTCTCTCAATTCAGACTTTATTTCTCTCAATTCTGACTTTATTTCTCTCAATTCTCACTTTATTTCTCTCAATTCACTTTATTTCTCTCAATTCAGACTTTATTTCTCTCAATTCTGACTTTATTTCAATTCTGACTTTGTTTCTCTCAATTCAGACTTTATTTCTCACAATTCTGACTTTATTTCTCTCAATTCTGACTTTATTTCTCACAATTCAGACTTTATTTCTCACAATTCTGACTTTATTTCTCTCAATTCTGACTTTATTTCTAACAATTCTGACTTTATTTCAATTCTGACTTTGTTTCTCTCAATTCTGACTTTATTTCTTGCAATTCTGACTTTATTTCTCTCAATTCTGACTTTATTTCAATTCTGACTTTGTTTCTCTCAATTCAGACTTTATTTCTCTCAATTCAGACTTTATTTCTCTCAATTCTGACTTTATTTCTCTCAATTCTCACTTTATTTCTCTCAATTCACTTTATTTCTCTCAATTCAGACTTTATTTCTCTCAATTCTGACTTTATTTCTCTCAATTCAGACTTTATTTCTCTCAATTCTGACTTTATTTCTTGCAATTTCTGACTTTATTTCTTGCAATTCTGACTTTATTTCTCTCAATTCTGATTTTATTTAGCAATTCAGCTTTTATTTCTTGTAATTCTGACCCTATTTCTTAAAATTCAGACTTTATTTCTTGCCATTCAGACTTTATTTCTCTCAATTCAGACTTTATTTCTTCCCATTCTAACTTTATTTCTTGCAATTTCTGACTTTATTTCTTGCAATTCTGACTTTATTTCTTGCAATTCTGACTTTATTTCTCTCAATTCTGATTTTATTTAGCAATTCAGACTTTATTTATCTCAATTCTGACTTTATCTAATTCTGACTTTATTTCTTGCAATTTCTGACTTTATTTCTTGCAATTCTGACTTTATTTCTCTCAATTCTGATTTTATTTAGCAATTTAGACTTTATTTATCTCAATTCTGACTTTATCTAATTCTGACTTTATTTCTTGCAATTTCTGACTTTATTTCTTGCAATTCTGACTTTATTTCTTGCGATTCTGACTTTATTTCTCTCAATTCTGATTTTATTTAGCAATTCAGACTTTATTTCTTGTAATTCTGACCCTATTTCTTAAAATTCAGACTTTATTTCTTGCCATTCAGACTTTATTTCTCTCAATTCAGACTTTATTTCTTCCCATTCTAACTTTATTTCTCGCAACTCGAGATTTTTCCTGCCAAATCTGCCTTGATTTCCCTCAGTTTTGTAGGCGTCAGTGAGTCGGTGTTTTGGGCCTCCTCGCGCCCCCTACAGGAAGCCAGCGCATGCGCAATCCACACATTAATTTCCCAGCGATATTTTCCTCCCAACGCGGATCTCCAGCATCATCCCGTGTCTCAGCCAACCCGCAGTCAGGCTCTCAGTGTCGGCCACGTCCCCGGGCCACGTCGCGCTGCTCTCGCCATCTTTCAGTCGCGAATACCGTGTTTATAACGCTGTCAGAGGGAATAACATCAGCACTTTAAAGCGTTCCCTTCATACACCTCAACAACAACAACAACCCAAAGAAACATGAACATCTTCAGACTGACGGGGGATCTGTCCCATTTAGCAGCCATCATCATCCTCCTCATGAAGATCTGGAAAACCAGGTCGTGTGCAGGTGAGATATATGATGCAGTCATTGTGTTTCCGAGTGTGTGTGTGTGTGTGTGTGTGTGTGTGTGTGTGTGTGTGTGTGTGTGTGTGTGTGTGTGTGTGTGTGTGTGTGTGTCATTCACATTTGTTCCGTGTGTGTCCGGCTGATCAGAGTCTATAATGCAGCTACTCCGCTCATAAACTCATGCACTAGGCCTCATGTGTGTGTGTGTGTGAATAACGCTGAAGGATGATATTTGGATGATTCATGTTTAATGACAGTATTTGTGTGTGTTTTTAACCTGTTTTCATGCACGTTTGTGAGTTGCATCACTCTAAAGTTGCGCTACAGTTTGGTTTTAGTCTGATAAAACAGAAGCATTAGTGCAAACTGAATGTTAAAACCCCGTGTAACTTTGGAGTTTTGCACTGTATGTTATCAGACTGTAGATAAAGTTCATTCATTCAGTCCGATTGCATGCTCTGACCTGTGACGTGGCAGCAGGATGTCATTAGAATATGATGTATATTTGACATAAACACTGGAGCTGTACATGTGTGTGTGCATTAGCAGCATTATGCGTGTGTGTGACTGTGACACGGGGTGTAAATCACACTGGATTGTGTTGACATGCATCTTGTTGTTGTTTGTTGTTCAGGAATATCTGGGAAGAGTCAGATTCTGTTTGCTGTGGTGTTCACCACCCGCTACCTGGACCTGCTCACGGCCTTCATCTCCTTCTACAACTCCTTCATGAAGGTGAGAGTGAACATCCGTCCACTTAAACATGCTCTTCTTTCTTATTATTGCATTATATCGAGGTACAGTATGTGTAGGAGATATCGAGGTACAGTATGTGTAGGAGATATTGAGGTACAGTATGTGTAGGAGATATTGAGGTACAGTATGTGTAGGAGATATTGAGGTACAGTATGTGTAGGAGATATTGAGGTACAGTATGTGTAGGAGATATTGAGGTACAGTATGTGTAGGAGATATTGAGGGACAGTATGTGTAGGAGATATCGAGGTACAGTATGTGTAGGAGATATTGAGGTACAGTATGTGTAGGAGATATCGAGGTACAGTATGTGTAGGAGATATTGAGGTACAGTATGTGTAGGAGATATCGAGGTACAGTATGTGTAGGAGATATTGAGGTACAGTATGTGTAGGAGATATTGAGGTACAGTATGTGTAGGAGATATCGAGGTACAGTATGTGTAGGAGATATTGAGGTACAGTATGTGTAGGAGATATTGAGGGACAGTATGTGTAGGAGATATCGAGGTACAGTATGTGTAGGAGATATTGAGGTACAGTATGTGTAGGAGATATCGAGGTACAGTATGTGTAGGAGATATTGAGGTACAGTATGTGTAGGAGATATCGAGGTACAGTATGTGTAGGAGATATTGAGGTACAGTATGTGTAGGAGATATTGAGGTACAGTATGTGTAGGAGATATTGAGGTACAGTATGTGTAGGAGATATTGAGGTACAGTATGTGTAGGAGATATTGAGGTACAGTATGTGTAGGAGATATCGAGGTACAGTATGTGTAGGAGATATCGAGGTACAGTATGTGTAGGAGATATCGAGGTACAGTATGTGTAGGAGATATCGAGGTACAGTATGTGTAGGAGATATCGAGGTACATTATGTGTAGGAGATATTGAG
Source organism: Phoxinus phoxinus (assembly GCF_949152265.1). Taxonomy (NCBI): domain Eukaryota; kingdom Metazoa; phylum Chordata; class Actinopteri; order Cypriniformes; family Leuciscidae; genus Phoxinus; species Phoxinus phoxinus. The sequence continues at coordinate 30,629,894 of NC_136896.1, forward strand.
GTACAGTATCTGTAGGAGATATCGAGGTACAGTATGTGTAGGAGATATCGAGGTACAGTATGTGTAGGAGATATCGAGGTACAGTATGTGTAGGAGATATCGAGGTACAGTATGTGTAGGAGATATTGAGGTACAGTATGTGTAGGAGATATCGAGGTACAGTATGTGTAGGAGATATCGAGGTACAGTATGTGTAGGAGATATTGAGGTACAGTATGTGTAGGAGATATTGAGGTACAGTATGTGTAGGAGATATTGAGGTACAGTATGTGTAGGAGATATCGAGGTACAGTATGTGTAGGAGATATCGAGGTACAGTATGTGTAGGAGATATCGAGGTACAGTATGTGTAGGAGATATCGAGGTACAGTATGTGTAGGAGATATCGAGGTACAGTATGTGTAGGAGATATTGAGGTACAGTATGTGTAGGAGATATTGAGGTACAGTATGTGTAGGAGATATTGAGGTACAGTATGTGTAGGAGATATTGAGGTACAGTATGTGTAGGAGATATCGAGGTACAGTATGTGTAGGAGATATTGAGGTACAGTATGAGTAGGCGCTGCTATACGAGAAAGCTTGTTGAAAAATGAATGGAGGAATTAATTTAAAAGACATTCAGGGTTTGTTGACTCTTGGATATGGATGTGCATTTACTCCACCCGAAATTTATTATGCAATTATTGTCAGATTTTTATTGCTAATATCACTGAAAAATAATCTTGTCAAATTGTTTTGGACATGTCAGACATTACAGAATATCTGCCAGTAAAAAGACTCTCTGGTGTTCAATACTGACTGAAGATAATAAGATGACATTTTTTCTATACTATATAATATAATATGTATATATATATATATATATATATATATATATATATAAAATCATGCTACTAGACAATATTCACCTATAAAATATATAAATATTAAATAAATTAAATAATGAATATTAAAAAAATAATAATAATTGAATATTCTGTGTTTAAAGGCACGCTATGTAATTTTTTGCCACTATAGAGGTCGATTATATAAAACAGGCGTAGCTTGATGACGCGTGACTTCGGCTCAGCAGTGGAGCTTTTATTATTATTATTATTATTCAGATCATATATGTGTTTAGATATATTTGAGTGTGTTGATAGTTATGTTATGGTCCTCGCATAACATGTAAATCAAGAAAACGAGATTTAAACAAAAAGACACAGGTGAAAAATACATATTATTAAATGTATTAAAAATGTACTTAAGTATGTTTTTAGTACAATACAAATATACTATAATTTCGAATACATCCAAACAGTTGCTCACCTGTCTAATAAAACACAAAATATATTAAAGCGTCTTTGGTGTTTCCATGGTTTCTACAAACTAAAACCGGAAATCAAGGGTATGATGTCATTGATGGGCGACACACGGTCCGTGTCGTGGTTAAAATTGCGTATTTCTCAGGATTAAAACATTTTTGGAAACATTTAGGATAATGTAAGTACACAAATCAACAAAATATTTAACATTGTTTTAGTGGTTTTTGAATATTTTGATCCAAAAATCTTACATAGTGTGCCTTTAAGTTAAAAATAGAGCATCAAATGTATGTGTGTGTGTGTGTACAATTAAATCTACTGATTTTAAGGACTTTAATGTGGTATAAATGCAAATCAGCCTTGTATTTATTCCCTAGTTGCTTTATAACAGTGTTTTCAAACACAATTACCGAATTTTATGAGGTTTTCTTTTTTGACATATTTTTTAGACATGATCAAAATCTTCATCGTGGCTGATTTTTATTTTATTTTATTTTTTAATCTGATTATAAATACTCTTTGTTTTTGTATTTCCCATTAATTTATTTCCGATATATATGTAACTTCTGACCTCAAAGATCACAGGTCTGACCTTTATATTAATGACCAATGAACTCTTTTCAATCATGTCTATGATTTCATATTGAAATATTGAAGTCACCCAGTTTTGTACCAATTTCCAAGGGGTGTACAAACATTTAATAATTCATAACATAAAATTTTTCTGTCTGAAATGTCCACTGAGCGCTGGAGTTTTCTTGTAACGGTGTGTTGTTGTTTGTTCCTCATGTAGATCGTCTACATCGCCTGTGCCTACGCCACGGTTTACCTGATATACGCCAAGTTCAAGGCCACGTATGATGGAAACCACGACACGTTCAGGGTGGAGTTCCTGGTGGTCCCCGTCGGAGGCCTGGCGTTCCTCGTCAACCACGACTTCTCTCCTCTGGAGGTGAGTGAGTGAGTGAGTGAGTGAGTGAGTGAGTGAGTGAGTGAGTGAGTGAGTGAGTGAGTGAGTGAGTGAGTGAGTGAGTGAGTGAGTGAGTGTGAGTGAGTGAGTGAGTGAGTGAGTGAGATAGCGAGAGAGTGAGTGAGAGAACGAGAGAGTGAGTGAGAGAACGAGAGAACGAGAGAGTGAGTGAGTGAGTGAGTGAGTGAGTGAGTGAGTGAGTGAGTGAGTGAGTGAGTGAGTGAGTGAGTGAGTGAGTGAGTGAGCGAGAGAGCGAGAGAGTGAGCGAGAGAGTGAGCGAGCGAGAGAGCGAGAGAGCGAGAGAGCGAGTGAGTGAGTGAGTGAGTGAGTGAGAGAGTGAGTGAGCGAGAGAGTGAGCGAGAGAGTGAGAGAGAGAGTGAGCGAGAGAGTGAGCGAGAGAGCGAGAGTGAGTGAGTGAGTGAGTGAGTGAGCGAGTGAGTGAGTGAGTGAGTGAGTGAGTGAGTGAGAGAGTGAGCGAGAGAGTGAGAGAGAGAGTGAGCGAGAGAGTGAGCGAGAGAGTGAGCGAGAGAGTGAGAGTGAGAGTGAGCGAGTGAGCGAGTGAGTGAGTGAGTGAGTGAGTGAGTGAGTGAGTGAGTGAGTGTAAGAGAGAGAGAGAGAGAGAGAGAGAGAGAGAGAGAGAGAGAGAGAGAGAGAGAGAGAGAGAGAGAAGAATACAATTATTTTATGCGCAGATTGTCAGTGAAGCGGCTGATCGGTAGTAAATGCTCCATCTGAACATCAGAGGGCGACACACACACACACACACACACACACATATATACATACATACATATCCCTCTGATCACCTGAGGGCGACACACACACACACACACACACACATATATAAATATCCCTCTGATCACCTGAGGGCGTCACACACACACACACACGCATATATATACATACATACATACATATCCCTCTGATCACCGGAGGGCGTGTCTCACACACACACACACACACACACACACACGCCCCGCCACAGAAGTATGATAACACACATCATTCCAGGAAAGCAGGAAAACTCTAAAGCAGTATTTTACAGCTTTTTCCAGTGTCCTGCAAACCTTTACAGAAAAAAAGTTTGTTTCCAGAAGAAAATAGTGTCACAGTCCAGATTTAGTATGTTCAGTGACGTTTAATTTTTGTTGTAAAAAACGTTATTAATTTAGTTCACCTGGACCACAAACCCAGTCTGGAGCCGCACGGGTATATCTGTGGCAATAGCAACTATACATTGTATGGGTCAAAATTATCCATTTTTCTATTATGCCAAAAATCATGAGGATATTAAGATCATGTTCCATGAAGATATTTAGTAAATGTCCTACCGTAAATATATAAATCATGTATTTTTGTGAGTGAATGCAGCACAATCGTGAACATAAATGCACAACTTTAAAGGAGATTTTCTCAATGTTTACATTTTTTTGCTCCTCAGATTCCAGATTTTCAATAGTTGTGTCTCGGCCAAATATTGTCATATCCTAACAAACCACACATCAGTGGAGAGATTATTTATCCAGCTTTCATATGACGTATACATCTCAATTTAAAAAAATTGACCCATGTGACTGGTGTTGTGGTCCAGGGTCACATATAGTCTCTCTGGAGTAAACCGTGATGTCATCGTCCCGCTCAGTTCAGTTCTCCTATAATGCTGTCAGTGCAGGAGATCAAGGCAAGGCAAGTTTATTTATATAGCACATTTCATACACAATGGTAATTCAAAGTGCTTTACATAGAAGAAATTAAAATAATCAAAAGAAATAAGAATAATTAAAACAGTTTAGAATAAAAAATAAAATACAGTGCAAACAGTCGGACGCACAGTGGCACAGCTCATTCAGTAAATGCACAGCTAAACAGAAGTGTTCTGAGTCTGGATTTGAATGTGGCTACAGTAGGAGCGCACCTGATCTCTTCTGGAAGCTGGTTCTGGCTCCAGCATAATAGCTAAAGCGGACTCTCCATGCTTTGAGTGAACCCTTGGTATTTCTAGTTGATGTGATCCTAATGATCTGAGTGATCTGTTGGGTTTATATTCAGTGAGCATATCTGCAATGTATTGAGGTCCTAGGCCATTAAATGATTTATATACCAGTAATAATACTTTAAAATCAATCCTAAATGTGACTGGGAGCCAGTGTAAAGACCTGAGGACTGGTGTGATGTGTTCATGTGTTCTGGTTCTGCTCAGCGTTCTGTACGAGCTGCAACTGTCTTATGGTCTTTTTGGGAAGGCCAGTAAGGAGTCCATTACAATAATCCACCCTGCTGGTGATGAAAGCATGCACAAGTTTTTCTAAGTCCTGACTGGAAACAAAGCATCTAATTCTTGCAATATTTTTTAGATGATAGTATGCTGATTTAGTTATTGCTTTGACATGACTACTGAAGCTAAGGTCTGACTCTAGAGACACACCAAGATTCCTGACTTGATGTTTAGTTGTTTGACCTCTGGAGTGAAGGTGTGCATTCACCTTGAGAACTTCATCTTTGTTTCCAAACGCAATGACTTCAGTTTTGTCTTTGTTTAACTGAAGAAAGTTTTGGCACATCCAGCTGTTTACTAGATCAATAATAGTGTTGAATATTAAATGAAATCTAGAAGAGAAAGTGTTAGTATTAATGGATCTCTTGGTTCTAGATCCTGTGGACTTTCTCCATCTACCTGGAGTCGGTGGCCATTCTTCCTCAGCTGTTCATGATCAGCAAGACTGGGGAAGCGGAGACCATCACCACACACTACCTGTTCTTCCTCGGCCTGTACCGGGCCCTGTACCTCATCAACTGGATCTGGCGCTTCTACTTCGAAGGATTCTTCGACATGATCGCCATCGTCGCCGGCGTCGTTCAGACAATCCTCTACTGTGATTTCTTTTATCTATACGTAACAAAAGGTGAGTGGTTTCTGGTTTAAAACCCCTTTAGATGTGGTGTGTGTTTGTATTTATTAGTGTGAATGGTTATGAATAGGGATGCACTGATATATACATTTTGACCGATAATCAGGGATGCTCATTTCGGTTAATTTTCTCGACCGACAACCGCCGCTCGTTATCCCCTTATTAACCGTTAACTGATAAGATTATAATATTGAATTGGCATTAAATACAAATAAAATTAATGAGTGTCTGTGACCCGTTAAAAATACAACAAAAAAATGATCACGGGTTTATTTTAACGAGCAAACACATGATCACGCACCCGCAGCATTTCTGGCAGTGACAACAGAGAAAAACAGAATGAAATAATATATATAAAAAAACTACACTAAATATATTTTTTAAACTTAAATAATTACGTGTGCAGACGCACCCCGTGAGTTAACAAATATAGGCTATATACTTTTTTTTTTTGAAACATGCAGCAAACAAACAACAACAAAAAAGCTAAAAATATATATGTATTTTTTTTCTTTTAAACCGTCTAACTGATAGTATTAATCGGTCAAAATTTGTACTTTCGGTTAAACGGTCAATATGAGCATCCCTACCGATAATCCTTTATATTTGAAAGCCGATTATCGATATATTGGCCGATAAACCTAAATCCAAATGTTTATATAATTTTTGAGAGCCTGATTACAAAAACTAAAGTCTCATCATGTCCCAATCACACAATTATAACGTTCTCATTATAATGTTATGTAGCCGATATGACAGGCATGTTGCACTTTACTGTATTTTCATTTTTTGAAGTGATTCAATCATATTTCAAGCAATTCAAAGCATCATGTTGAGCAGTGCGCATCTGAAGTGTCTCAGCTGAAGGAGATCATACATTATTTATCGGCTTTAATATATCAGACAAATTTTCTTATTGGGCCGATAACGATAACATTGAAAATGAACATATATCGGCCGATACCGATATGGTTATCGGCCTGATGAGAACATTTGGCCAATATATTAAAGCTGATAAATAATGTATGATCTCCTTCAGCTGAGACACTTCAGATGCGCACTGCTCAACATGATGCTTTGAATTGCTTGAAATATGATTGAATCACTTCAAAAAATGAAAATACAGTAAAGTGCAACATGCCTGTCATATCGGCTACATAACATTATTATTGTGTGATTGGGAAATGATGAGACTTTTGTTTTTGTAATCAGGCTCTCAAAAATTATATAAACATTTGGATTTAGGTTTATCGGCCAATATATCGGTTATCGGCTTTTAAATATAAAGGATTATCGGTTACCGTATCGGCCAAAATGTTAATATCGGTGCATCACTACTGAGAATCACTGTCTTGATGTTAAGCTTGTATGACTGAAAAGAAAAAGGCTTTTCTGTGTTTTAAACTGCCATTGATTGTGAAATCAATGTGGCAAAGTATTTTTGAAGTTTCGCAATGATCAAACATCACTGTCACACTAATCAACACGGAAACACCCATGGGATTTAAATACTCAAGACCAATCGAATTTCAAGAGTAGAATGTTTTAGAAAAGCTTTTTTATTGCCAGTTTGAAATAGAACTGCTACTTTTTTCAATGCTTGACACTTTTAGTTAATACATTTTGGGAACGAACGCGTCACAATATTCCTCATTTAAATAATGAATGCGCAGAATAAAGGGGCGGGGCCTGGTTGAGTTAGTTAGTAGTGTGTTAAACTGACGGTTATGGTAAGGGGCGGGACTTTCCCAAACACACTCAAAGCGCTCGACCAATCACAACACACTGCTCCAGCCGACCAATCAGAGCACAGTGTGCTTTTCAGAAGGAGGGGCTTCATAGAGACAGGAAGTAAACAGAGCGTTACTGACAGACTGGGAAGAGAGGAGCCGCAACAATGGAGAATATGAGGAAAATAATCAACATTCAAGCAGGAAAACCTGTTGTAGTAGAGCTTTGTAAAAGGGTATAATAGATCCTCCTTAATAAATCTTGTCCGTCTCTCTTCAGTGTTGAAAGGAAAGAAGCTGAGTCTGCCAGCGTAAGGGTCTCGGACCGGAGCGGGACGCCGAGGACGAGTGAGACGAGTCAGTGCGAAAGATGAGATCCGTTCCTGGTCACTTCAGGTGCTCTGGATTCAAGCCCAGGCCGTACCGTGGCTTTTCGGATTCCTGTTTTATGCATCTTGTCTTACCCCTTTTTTTATTATTCTGTATAAAAGAAAGTTTTCTACATGAAACGTGTGCTATGATTTGACCGACGGCATCACAAACGAGCTGATATTGCCTCATCAGGCGAGGCTAACAGGGACTGATTCTTATGATGAATATTGATTTTGTTTGTAAGAGTATTTTCAATCTGATTAAATGTACATGTTTTCAAAGAGATTAAAGGAGTGTTTGTTGCTCCGTAGGATAAAATTGAATGGAAAAAAATATTTGTTTTTGCTGGATTTCTTCATGCAATAATTATTTGTTAAAGAAGGTCGGTCATAATTTAGCGGTTCCCCAAACCGCTTGTCTAATTGGGTTCAAATAACACAATTTCAATGCTTGAAAGATGGAAAATATCAAATTTGTAGTTTGAAACAGCTCAACACATGGGAACCGCCACTGTCTGTCAGCGTACAGTATTGACACTGCCTTTATCACTGTAAATGGCTTCTTAAAGAACCAAAAAATAAACCGTACAAATGTTCTCAAAGATTATTATGCCGTTTATTTTTAGGATTTTTCTTTTTCTTCTGAAACTTGCTTGCTTTGAGGGTTTTTCATTTTTTAATTGGTGTAAAATGATCGGCTGAAACTTGGACAGGCCAAATATTAATCATTCATCCTGAATCACTTTTTCAGCAGAAAGTTTTGACCAGTGTTACTTTATCAAAATGTTAATTGGTGAGGTGTTAATTTGAGTTCTGATCTATAAGATATTTAATGGAGAGAACCATTATATACAATACATATATTTAAAAAATCAGTAATAACCACTATTTTAAAACCAAATGTTGGGTTTGCTTTCAACTGAGCTTTTGCACGGTGCTACAGCCTCAAATAAAGATTTAATGGGAAACACTGCTTGTTTTGAAAATTGAATGCCATTTTGTTTTGACTCATAACGCCACGTATATTCAGGTTCAACACCATCATCATCAACACGAAAAAACCGAACCTTTTGAATATGTCATGACTCATGTGGCAATTGTATTGATGTGAACAAATTGTTCTTTTGAATCGGATCGTTTGAAAAAATCAGTTCAAGAATCAACCTGAACTCGATTGAACTCTATCTTTTCCGGAAGCGTCCGATTACAACCGAAAACCGACGATTTGACTGAAGGGGCGGGAACGGAGCGGATAGTAAGTTATGTTATTGTTGTAAATATTGCGGATATTTGTTTAATTATAAAAATTATACAGAACAATGCTTTATTGTAACGCAATAAATCACTATTTTTGACGAATCTTTCTAACTTTACTGCCGGAAGTTACTTTATCTTCCGTTCCGGACACATTTCGCTGCGACACAGAGAAAGGGAAAACAAACCCGCCCCGCTGCAGACAGATGTCAGTGATCGAGTCATTTATTACCATGTTGTAATATCAGGATTACGGGCGGGCAGAGTCATGGGTTCTGTAATATTCCCCGCCACACGCTCATGATCGCGACAGAAAGACTGGGTTGAAGTTGGAAAGCGTCAGGATGCCGGGAATGGTGGTGCTTGGACGCCGATGGCGAATCGCCAGCGATGATCTTGTGTTCCCTGGCGCCATCGAGTTGTTTATCAGAGCTGTGTGGTGAGAAGAGCTGCAGTTCATTTAGCTTACTTGGGAGTTTGGGGTATTGTGTAAGACTTGTATCACGATATTGAATGATTGCCATGTTCATATACCATGACAGTTAGGAAAAATACGTTCTGAGATCGGTGTTGCTAACGTTTCCATTACAAAAATTATGTTTCTGAACGTTTGAAACGTCCAGTTTTTAATCATCAATGTTCTCTAAACATTCTGAAGCGAGTAGTTTTTATTTAAAATAAAACGTTCCATGAACGGTGTATAAATATTGTTTTTGTGCTGACGTTTTCAAAAGTATAGTTCTCAGTTTGCAAAATGATCACATGGATGTATAACTAACTTAATAAACATTACTTTTGTTTGTTTAATATTCAGAAAACATTCAGATATAACGTTTTCTGAATGTTTTGAGAACAATATCAAATAACTAACATTATTAATAGGGCTTGGTATCGATTCAGTTGCGCCGATTCGATTATGATTCGATTCAATTAATAATTTCCACTGGTCCCACCACACAAAAAAATTTAAGTTTTTTTTTTAAACCATCCTTGTATTGTAATTAATGTTATTGACACCAAAATTTGAGATATCAGTGAAATTTCGCAATGCTCGATTCCAGTTTCGATACCACAGCTAAAACTATGATCTAATATAAATTTAAAAGATTATTAAAGTAAAAAAGAACAAATAATCAAATTAGCCTACAAGCAATAACACAAATAAATACAATGAAACAAACATATAAATAAAAAAATCAGGTCCAACAGTTTGGGCTGTAAACGATTAATCGCGATTAATCGAATCCAAAATAAAAGTTTGTTTACATTTATATATGTGTGTGTATTGTGTATAATTATTTTGTATATATAAATACACACACATGCATGTATATATTTGAGAAATATTTGCATTTATATACTGCATATATATTTTTATATGATTTATATTATATAAAAAAATAGAACTATTTTATATATAAATAACAATTTCTCAAATATATACATGCATGTGTGTGTATTTATACAAAATAATGATACACAATACACACACATATATCATGTAAACTCAAACTTTTATTTTGGATTCGATTAATCGCGATTAATCGTTTACAGCCCTACCAACAGTAGTTTTAAGGTACAGAAATTGAATAAAGTAATCAAATGTGAAATAACGGCATAGTCTGTATAAATTAAATATGGATTATTCCTTATTAAAGTTGCAAAAGTTAGGCAGTCAAGAGCAGAGTGTTTTTATTTCTTTGTGTTTTGTTGTTTGATTAACATTAATGACACAGACAGCAACAGGTTTATTAGGTTGCTGTCACTTTAAGACCGAAAACACGTATCCAATATATTGATACACATGCGTTGTAGACTAGTAATAAGATTATTGTCGATCAGATATTATATTCAATGCTTATGGAGGAATCGACATTTTAAAAAAATGATAAATCTAAAAATCTTTCCCTAGCCGTAATTACTAACTATTAACGTATCTAGAATAATGTTTGTTCAACCGTAACGTTCCCTGTTTGCTGGGATTGCTTTTAAAAGCAAATATAATTGTACAATAAAATGTGAAGTTACCAAATATTCATCACTGCGGTTTATAAACATGGCATTACCATATTAATTATTCAATGTTGGCAATAATATGCTAAAATTAGTAGTATTTTTTGTTTCTGAAAGCTCTCTTGTCTCTTAGGTGGGTCGTGACCTTAGTTGTGTACATTAACCATAAGGGACGGTTCGACTGTCAAGGTGGAGCGTATTTGCATAATTACCTTGTAGTTCTTCTTGTGCTTCTGGCTGCCATCATCTTCACATTATGTGCAGTTGTGTACGTCAGTGCTCAAGGTACGTGTCTTTCCCCGACCCGATGCATGATGAGATTTCTTCACATGTGACCCTGGACCTCAAAACCAGTCACATGGGTCATTTTTTTAAAATTGAGATGTATACGTCATATGAAAGCTGAATAAATAATCTCTCCATTGATGTGTGGTGTGTTATGATAGGACAATATTTGGTCGAGACACAACTATTGAAAATCTGGAATCTGAGGAGCAAAAAAATGTAAACATTGAGAAAATCTCCTTTAAAGTTGTGCATTTATGTTCACGATTGTGCTGCATTCACTCACAAAAATACATGTTTTATATATTTACGGTTGGACATTTACTAAATATCTTCATGGAACATGATCTTAAAGGTTGGGTAGGTAAGAATTGTCTAAATAACTTTTTTTCAAATTGGCTTAAACTGTCTTTATATACCAATACATAATTAAAATGTAAGCACTTTAAAAAAAGAGAGTATAAAAATTGAGTGACTCTAGTGTATTTAATCTTCAAAAAACACAGCTCATTAATTCCTACCGGGACGAAACAAGTGATTGGCTTGCGCGACTGTCACTCTCCGTCGCCATGACTACCGCCGCTATTACTGGCTCTGCCGCAGTCGCGCACCCGTTTTTAGGCGGGAGTGAATGGAATTAATGAGCTGTGTTTATTGAAGATTAAATACACTAGAGTCACTCAGTTTTTTATACTCTCTATTTCAGAGTACTTGCATTTTAATTATGTATTGGTATATAAAGACAGTTTAAACAAATTTTAATTAAAGTTTTTTTTAGACAATTCTGACCTACCCAACCTTTAATATCCTCATGATTTTTGGCATAAAAGAGAAATCTATAATTTTGACCCATACAGTGTATAGTTGGCTATCGCCACAGATATACCCGTGCGGCTCCAGACTGGGTTTGATCCAGGGTCACGTGTGTGTAATGATGCGATGTAACTCTGCTGTGATTGGTCTTAGGAACCATAATGAACCCGGGTCCGCGGCGCTCGATGCCGGTCCTGGTGTATCTGCGTGCGGTTCTGTACGTCCCTGAGCTCGTGTGGGCCGTTCTGGGGGCCGTCTGGGTGTCGGATAACAGCACCGGGTGCAAGCCTGAGGAGGTCGGCGCTGTGATCGCAGCTGTGGTTTCCAGGTAAGGAAAACATATTTAACAATATTCCCTTTTCCAAAAATGTACAAAGCAAGGACGCATTTAAATTGATCAAAAGTGACAGTGAAGGCATTTTAAAAAAATATGAAAAATTCTATTTCAAATAAATGTTGTTATTTTTGAGCTTTCTATTCATCAAAGAATCCCGAAAAATAAAATGCATCACGGTTTCCAGAAAAATATGAACTGTTTTCAACATTGATAATAATCATAAATGTTTCTTGATCATCATATTATAGTGATTTCTGAAGGATCATGTGACACTGAAGACTGGAGTAATGATGCTGAAAATTCAGCTTTGATCACAGGAATAAATTACACTTTACTGTATATTCACATAGAAAACTGATGATTTAATTTGTAAAAATATTTCACAATTTTTCCTGTATTTTTAAAGCCTTTGAACAGTATTGTATGTTTACAAAATGACTTGAATTGTGTTTCCAACTCGCATATATGCACATTTTGATTAAAGCTAAATATAAGGACACAAAAGATAGGACACAATAGTTTTTAGAATTAACTCTTTTTTTTTTTTCTTCTTATATTCTGTTATGTTTAAAGGGCAAGGCAAGTTTATTTATATAGCACATTTCATACACAGTGGTAATTCAAAGTGCTTTACATAGAAGAAATTAAAATAATTACATAAATAATAAAAGAAATAAGAATAATTAAAACAGTTTAGAAAATAAAATACAGTGCAAACAGTCGGACGAACAGTGGCACAGTGCTCATTCAGTAAATGCAAAGCTAAACAGTGCGAATTCAAAGTGCTTTACATAGAAGAAATTAAAATAATCAAAAGAAATAAGAATAATTAAGACTCAAAGTGATTGAGCAGGTTTGCTGTGCCACTGGTCCAGGGACGTCCTCTACTGGGGATGATCTTAATACATCAACACTGTTATCTTGGTTTCGTAAAGTATGATCAAACTCTGAAGCCTCATAATGTTCATAAAGAGTTCATAAAATAAGAAACGCCTCCATTGTAGTCTTGAGTTTTCTTAACAACACGTCACAATATTCCTCATTATAATAATTAATACGCATAATAAAGGGGCGGGGCCTGGTTGAGTTAGTTAGTAGTGTGTTAAACTGGCGGTTAAGGGGCGGGACATTTCCCAAACACACTCGAAGTGCTCGACCAATCACAACACACTGCCCCAGCCGACCAATCAGAGCACAGTGTGCTTTTCAGAAGGAGGGGCTTCATAGAGACAGGAAGTAAACAGAGCGTTACTGACAGACTGGGAAGAGAGGAGCCGCAACAATGGAGAATATGAGGAGAATAATCAACATTCAAGCAGGAAAACCGACTTTATTAAAGGGACCTTCATAATGCCGTCATTACAAATAAGTCCATTGTATCAAATTATTAATTTCAATGTTAGTACATACTATAGTAGTTAAAGCCACTTACTTAATATAAAGTGTGACCGCTGTCTCTGTTGTCGTCCTCAGCTGGATCATCCTCCTCTCCATGGCTGTGGGGGTGCTGGTCGTGTTTGACCCTCTGGGCAGCCAACGCTCGGGTGTGTCTCTGGACGACCGGTCCGGCGTGAGGGGTCTGGACCTGGAGAGCAGCGAGTCGTCCCAGATCTTCTACACCGCACACACACTGGCGTCGCGCGTGTGGGAGAGTCGTCTGCGTCTCCTCTGCTTCTGTCTGCCTCAGGACGACAACCATCGAGCCGCCTTCTCCAGCATCGCACAGCTCGTCGGGGGATTCTTCCTGGTCAGAACCACTTTATGAAGCTTAATTTCACTGAAAACTCACACTTGTGCACATATAGCTCCAGTTCTGCTGCCCAGGGTTCATGCAAGGTGTTTAAATGCCCCCAGAAATCAAAATGTAGTTTTTTTTAGCTTTTAGTATTAATATGTTTGCGAACAAGCTAGTGTGTTCAAAAAACAATGACAGAATTCACATTTAGGAGATCTAAGCATTCAATACTTAGTCTCATTTCCGCTGAAATGGATCAGGGATTTTTATGACATCACCGCGACTTCAGCTTCTCATCACATCTTCTGTCCAATCAAATGCTCTCTAGAATCTTAAGCTCCGCCCCCTATGCTATAAACACATCTGGCCGAAGCGAGCGTTGACGCGTCTCAGAGTAATATGGGTTAGATGTGTGTGTTCGCTGCTCAAACGCTCCAGTTTTATTCTGTTTTTCGACTGTACATTGGTTAAGAATGAAATGGCTAGAATGTATTCACCATAGATATCCATATAAGGCTAGATGTCCTACGGCGGAGTCTCTTACGTCATCATCGGCGGCCATCTTGTCACAGGCAAGCGTTCTGTAAGGCGAGTGATCTGCACGAACACAAATACTCTTATCTCGCTGAAATCTTGACGGATTTACAAACGGTTCGGTTTCTTACAAACGTTATTAACGTGGCTATACTTCTGGATGCTTGAACATGTTGAAATATATAATATTATAATTATTCATAAGTTTGCAGTGTCATAACTACATCTCTGATGTTTATAACAAACCAACCCGTTTGAAAATCGGTAGAAAATTGAGCAAGTTATGGTTATTTAAAAAGTACATGCAGCATTAAAACACAATGTTACGAGTGAGCGAGCTGATTATTGGCACTTTTCCATTACCAGTACCAGCTCGACTCGGTTCGCTCCATTTTCCATTGCAGATAGTACCTCCACAATAGTACCTGGTCGTCATAGCGACGCGACACACACCCGCTACCCACACACACAGGACAATGGAGGAAATCGAGTGTATGCTGTTTTACATAATATTAGTAATGGGTATATCACGCAATCTCTGGCAAAACTATTAAAAAATGTCGGGGTTATTCAGGATACTCCGTCTGGCGCGTGCAATGATGACGCAGTGAATAGTGCCGATTCTCTCTGACCAATCAGCAGTCTGCCGTGTGTCACGTCACATTTAAGTATCGCCTCAGCTCGCTCAGAAATCTCGCCGAAGGTGATACGAAAGCAGGTACCGGTACAACTTTTACACAGTGGAAAACCAAACAAAGGCGAGTCGAGGCGAGGCGAGCCGAGCTGGTACTGTGTAGTGGAAAAGCGCCATTAGACAAGATGGCCGCCAGGTGCGGACATCGACCTCCATTGGCCAGCAGCGTGGACGAGACATCTAGCCTTTATTATGTATATCTATGGTATTCACATCTCTACTGTTGAATCCAGCATATCATCAGCGCTCGGATTCGCTTCCATGGTGCTGTCAGTCTGTGAGGGAAACTAAACGCTATTGGCTGTTTGAAAAGCGGGAGGAGCCATTCAATATGTCCCGCCTTCACTTCCTGTTTCAGTGGAAATTACGTCAACGCATCAAACAAAGCTGCGCGTTACAAAACCTTTCAGTGGGACTTTAAAGAGCTTGAAGTACTTTAATTTATTATTTTAGTCCTGGAAAACCCTTGAAGACAGCCATATTTATGGAAGGGTACTTTTAAAGTGCTTGAATGATTCAAAGACAATATATATATGAAATTTAATTTTGTTAATTTTGTGTTTAATTTTTTCAATAAAACATAAATACAATCTTTTCACTCAAATTGAACGCCGCAGTCCGCCTGATATCGATATAGAGGCGTTTCGCATGGCTATGAGTGTGATGTTTCTCATATATTTCTAAGTATATGATACAGCTTCAGTGTTTCCTCTAGGATTTTTTCCAGCTGTGGTGGCAGGCCCATTTCCCCAGGGGGAGGGGGCGTCGCCCATGCGTGATATTCCCATGGGCCACGCCCCCTTGCCCCAGGTGTTTAAACCTCACCTAAGTATTATAATTAGGGGTTGGTATCGATTCAGATGTTCCGATTCGATTTCAATTCGCAAGCTCTCAATTCGATTCAATTTCGATTATCGATTCCACTCAATGAATATACTGTAGATTTAACACAACCTATATTTATAAAAAAAAAATTTGATGCAAGATGAAAAATTGATTATTGAAAAAGTCAGAACAGTCTCATGCCTTGATCAAACAGGATCAGGTTATTTTATGTTTAAGATAAAACAAACATAAAATCTCACTGCATTAGAATAACATGGAGGCTGCAAGCCTATGAATTGTAGGAAAACTAATACTGGCTTTTGGGTGATATATAAATAAATATGGGGGGAAAAAATCGATTCATAGCCATTGAGAATCGATATTGAATTAACCACAATTTAAAAAACGATTAATCGAAAAATAGTTTTTCTAGTTATAATATGAAAGGTTCCAATTTACAGCGGCAATGCGATTATGCGCATCCCGTGCGCCGAATGATGCACTTGAAGCAACTCGAAGTCACAGCGTGCGGTGCAGCGCTTCGCATTGAAAAGTGTTAGCAGAGTACACAGACAACACACCCGAAATACTGTTTCACAACTACCAGTCTATCTGACTGGCACACTTTATTTAAAAGCACAAAGCGAAGAGATATTTGATGCTTACTGTGTATTATATCTATGCAACAGTTTATTTAGCCTTTTCTTTTAACAGTTTTACATTTCACTTACAGTGCGCATGAAGAACAATTCGAATTCAGAGCGCTCAGTGCTGTAATCTAACAGAACTAACGCAATAAACTCCAGTAACAGTAAGATAAAGTAATTTTATGCAAACCATAGACCTTTATCTACAAATAAAGTATAATAATGTGAACATTGATCTTGGAGAGTGTCATCGTGTTACTCGTAACTGAACGTGACGCGATGTTTGAGTTCTGAATGGAGAATGACTGAGGAGAGATGAGTTTTCATTAACTTTAACTTAACGACTTCAATATTATTTTTTACCTCACATTATGCTATCGAATGACTTTAGAAGTCTTGGAATATAGTGCACGAAAACTTTATGGTGCTTTACAATGTTTTTTATGCCTTTAGTGGGGCTTAACAATAACACAATAGTATGCACAATATCGGACCTCATTGAGAAGCTGCAGCCGTGGCGGGAGGATTTTTGGTGTGGCGGCCCACCACGGCTGAATGAATGTAGCGGAAACACTGAGCTTTTATTCTTCAGGTCAATCATATATTCATGGAAATCAGTTTGAATTAGAAAGGCAATATCTATATCAATGGATTGATATTTATGAAGTAAAGCGTCAGATTCAGCTTCACTCTGGAGCCGCTTTGCTATATACTGTATATATATATATATATATATATATATATATATAATATAAGTATATCTTATATGTTCAAAGTTAAAATAATTTCCTTGTTTACCACCTTGCTTCGTTCCAGAATGAATCAGTGTTTTTAATGTAACGAATGGTCTTTTGTCTTTTTGCTCTTTTATGCACTGAAATTCTAGGGCTTTGCTAATGTTCCCATACTTAAAGTTGCCGAAGTCAGTGCACACTTTGCATGTGCTGCACTTTATTTAAACCATTTAGTTTTATTAGTGTATTTGTACTTTTTTACTCACTTTTTTAGAATTTAAAAGATAACAAAGATGTTGTTTGATACGTGAGCTCTCCGATTGTAGTGCTTGGAAACCAAAAAGTAGTGCGCTCAAACTCCATGTTTCCATGTGTGCAAATGATATGAAAATGATGCACTAGTATTGATAACACTTTACATTAAGGTTTCATTTCTAAACATCAGTAACTACATTAGTTAACATGCACTACCAATGAACAATACAGAATTCTACAGCATTTATTAATTGTAATGGTAATCTAATACATTACTAAGATCAAATGTTGTTGCTCATTGTTAATTAATTAATGTTTGCTAATGCATTAACAACTAATGAGACGTTATTGTAAAGCGTTACCTAAAATTCTGACTGTCAAGTTGTTCATTATTATAATAATGTGATACAGGCTGATAATCAATACATGGCTGATATTAAAATATATTGTCTAAATAAAATAAACAGTTATTTTAAATGTATGTTCATTTAGGCATTGCAACGTTGTAATGTGCAATCTGAAAAATTTGACTTTATTTTGAGTTTTGCTTATTGAGATGTTTTTTTTTAAGATGAACTGAGCGTTAGAAGACTATAAAGGTTATATGTAAAAATAGGAAAGAGGAAATGAGCGTGCAAAGTTAAATATACAGTGTCAGCCAATAGTGATAAATTTAAAAAATCTACAATATCGGTACCGATAATCTGAATGATACCGATATAATACATGACCTGACACTGTCTGTCATGTTTGCAGGACACAGACCTGGTTCCCAGTGATATCGCCGCTGGTCTGGCTCTTCTTCATCAGGAACAGGACAAGATGGAGCAGAGCAGAGACCCTGACGAGGTCCTGACCCACAGCCCGTCCTCCCCGATAGTGAGTCTGAGCTTATTCCTGGGAATTAACCCTATAAAGCCCACTCTATCATATTTGATATGCAACTTACGTTTGTCTGATTTTTATTTAATATGCCAGGCTTTACAGGGAGATTGCAATGGTTCACTCCAGAATTAAAATGTCCTGATAGTTTACTCGTCATCCAAGATGTTCATGTCTTTCTTTCTTCAGTGGAAAAGAAATTAAGGTTTGTGAGGAACACACTCCAGGATTGTTCTCCATATAGTGACTTCAATGGTCCAGCGGGTCGAAGGTCCAGATGTGAGTTTCAGTGCAGCTTCAAAGTCTCTCACGATCCAGCCGAGGAATAAGAGTCTCATCTAGACACACCAGCGGACATTTTATAACAAAAATAAACAACCTGTCACTGACAGAGCGCATATTTAACTGAAAGAACGAGTAGAGAGAGAGAGAGAGAGAGCCTTGGTCGCGTGCACACTCTTTTGTACCGATGAATTTTAATGAATGTTTATAACAACTGATCTTTCCAACACTGAACTCACGAGACGTCTCAATCGGTGTATAACTAATCGGTAACACTTTACATTAAGGTTCCATTTATTACATAAATTACATAAAAAGTGCAGTTTGCTTACTCAAGTGTAAGCTTTAAAACAAATAAAACCACTTGTTTATTTTTGCTGAAAAAGCATATGACTACTTTTTCCACACAGTGCTATCAGGAATCGATTAAAGAATCGGATCGATAAGCAGAATCGTCATTAGCATTGATATTGGTAAAATCTTATCAATTCCCATCTCTAATCTGGACATTTGCATTCTGAAGTGAACTAATCCTGTAATGCATGTGAAGTATACTCTTGTGTGAAGTACACTTCCGGTGTGTTTTCCCAGAGGGAGGATCTGGAGATCGAGCTGGAGAAAGCCACTCACTGTATGCAGTTTGCAGCAGCTGCGTATGGATGGCCGCTGTACGTCTACTCAAACCCGCTCACGGGGCTCTGCAAACTCAGTGGAGATTGGTGGGTATAAAGTTTGCTAAAGTTCGCTAATCATATTAAAGGGATAGTTCACCCAAAAGTGAAAATTAGCCCATGATTTACTCACTTTGAAGCCATCCTAGGTGTGTATGACATTCTGTCAGACGAATACAATCAGAGTTATATTAAAAAATGTCCTGGCTCTTCCAAGCTTTATAATGGCAGTGAATGGCCGTTTCTGTTTTGAAGTCCATAAAAGTGAATCTATCCATCATAAAAGTGCATTTATCCATCATATCCATCATAAAAGTGCATCTATCCATCATAGAAGTGCACCTATCCATCATATCCATCATAAAAGTGAATCTATCCATCATAAAAGTACATCCATCCATAATAAAAGTGCATCTGTCCATCATATCCATCATAAAAGTGCATCTATCCATTATAAAAGTGCATCTATCCATTATAAAAGTGCATCTATCCATTATAAAAGTGCATATATCCATTATAAAAGTGCATCTATCCATCATAAAAGTGCATCCATCCATTATAAAAGTGCATCTATCATCATAGAAGTGCATCTATCCATCATAAAAGTGCATCTATCCATCATAAAAGTGCATCTATCCATCATAAAAGTGCTTCTGTCCATCATAAAAGTGCATTTATCCATCATAAAAGTGCATCTGTCCATTATAAAAGTGCATATATCCATCATAAAAGTGCATTCATCCATCATAAAAGTGCATCTATCCATCATAAAAGTGCATCTATCCATCATAAAAGTGCTTCTGTCCATCATAAAAGTGCATTTATCCATCATAAAAGTGCATCTGTCCATCATAGAAGTGCATCTATCCATCATAAAAGTGCATCTATCCATCATAAAAGTGCATCTATCCATCATAAAAGTGCATCTATCCATCATAAAAGTGCATCTATCCATCATAAAAGTGCATCTATCATCATAGAAGTGCATCTATCCATCATAAAAGTGCATCTATCCATCATAAAAGTGCATCTATCCATCATAAAAGTGCTTCTGTCCATCATAAAAGTGCATTTATCCATCATAAAAATGCATCTGTCCATCATAAAAGTGCATCTGTCCATCATAAAAGTGCATCTGTCCATCATAAAAGTGCATTCATCCATCAAAAAAGTGCATCTGTCCATCATAAAAGTGCATCTGTCCATCATAAAAGTGCATCTGTCCATCATAAAAGTGCATCTGTCCATCATAAAAGTGCATATATCCATTATAAAAGTGCATCTGTCCATCATAAAAGTGCATCTGTCCATCATAAAAGTGCATCTATCCATTATAATAGTGCATATATCCATCATAAAAGTGCTTCTGTCCGATTGATTATAACTGATTGTGTTCGTCTGACAGAAGAATGTCATATACACCTATGATGAGGGAGAGTAAATCATGGGTTAATTTTGATGTCTCCTTTAAGTGCAGAAGTGCAGTAACGATGTGTGTTTTCAGCTGCCGGAGTCGTCAGGCGGAGTACGATCTAGTCGGAGGAGACAGTCTCGGCTGCCACTTCTCTTCTATCCTGCAGAGCACCGGCCTCCAGTACCGAGACTTCATCCACATCAGCTTCCATAACCAGGTGACGTCTCAGGGTCCCACGCCCGGGTGACACCTCTCGCGTCCCAATCCCACAAAACAAACTCCCGGCCCGTCCCAATCCCAGAAGAATGACTCCCACTCCTGGAATCTGTTACAGTAAAAAATACTTAAAAAAAAAAAAGTTTGTTTTGCTATACTTGGGAGGACTCTCCATAGGCGTAATGGTTTTTATACTGTACAAACTATATATTCTCTCCCTTTACACTAACTCTATCCCTAAACCTGCCCACACACACACACACACACACACACACACACACACACACACACACACACACACACTGCCCCTATCCCTAAACCTGCCCATCACACACACACACACACACACACACACACACACACACACACACACACACACACACACACACTGCCCCTATCCCTAAACCTGCCCAACACACACACACACACACTGCCCCTATCCCTAAACCTGCCCAACACACACACACACACACTGCCCCTATCCCTAAACCTGCCCAACACACATGCACACACACACACACACACACACACTGCCCCTATCCCTAAACCTGCCCAACACACACACACACACACACTGCCCCTATCCCTAAACCTGCCCAACACACACACACACACACACACACTGCCCCTATCCCTAAACCTGCCCAACACACACACACACACACACACACACACACACACACACACACACTGCCCCATCCCTAAACCTGCCCATCACATACACACACACACACACACTGCCCTATCCCTAAACCTGCCCGTCACACACACACCACACACACACACACTGCCCCATCCCTAAACCTGCCCATCACATACACACACACACACACACACACACTGCCCCATCCCTAAACCTGCCCGTCACACACACACACACACACACACACACTGCCCCATCCCTAAACCTGCCCGTCACACACACACACACACACACACACACACACACACACTGCCCCATCCCTAAACCTGCCCATCACACACACACACTGCCCCATCCCTAAACCTGCCCATCACATACACACACACACACACACACTGCCCTATCCCTAAACCTGCCCGTCACACACACACCACACACACACACTCGCACACACACACACACACACTGCCCCTATCCCTAAACCTGCCCATCACACACACACACACCCACACCTCATTTCTCAACTCAGACCGTTACTTCAGAGCGGCCAGAAGTGTCGGTGAGCACAACTGAGGTATAGTTTTCAGACAGTAGTCGTGGCTAATCCGTTTTGATTATGATTTTCGCGGCTACAAAGTGCACAGGAAGTCTTCTTCTTCTCTTATATTATTGGCATACCAACTTGGTGCATTACCGCCACCAACTGTTCCGAGTGGAGCACGTCATCCACTGAACCGGCCACAGCAAAGCAGACAGGAGAGCATAAAGAGACAGGACAGCTAGAATTTACTTCAAAATTAAAATACATAGTTTCAATTATTGGTATATTTGTGAATAAAGTTGAGTATCATTACGATTCCCGGTCCCACTGATATTCTTTCCTGTCCCAATCACGGGATTAATGGTGGATTTTTATTTCCCATCCTGTGGGATTCCCGAAAAAATGTCAGCCTCTGAATTCATTTTTTATTTTTTATTCCGTAGATCTACGAGATCCCGTTTTTCGTGGCGTTGGATCATAAGCGGGAGGCGGTCCTTGTGGCGGTGAGGGGAACGCTGTCGCTGAAGGTGAGTCTGAATCATCGGGTATACACTGATTATTATCAGGATTCTCTGAGAAACATGTTTGACAAACCATCCTTCACTCATAACCAAACCTGCAGATGTGCATAATGGCCAGATGTGCTATTTTCCTAAACATTACACTCTTGAGGTCTGCCAATCATTCCTGAAGGGGCTTTTTATATGTAGGGCTTTCGGTTTAGTTATGAAAAAATAACAAGATTAAAATTACGCCTATAGAATGCATATAGAATTACCCTAAAATGGGCAAAAATGCCCCTGTTTGAGTTTTGTCTCATATTTACAGTAGATTTGTATTTGTCCTTAAGAGGAAATTTGTTTCCACTGTAGATGCGTACATAATAATACAAATAATACACACATAACATATTAAGAATATGAACATATAAACATATACACAAAAAAAAACATTTATATCACTTTACTAGTGTCATACTCCGATCGGTCTGCGCTGGGGTGTAATATATCGTGTAACAATATATCGCAATACAAAAATGCACCAATATTGTATAGTTCACCAAAAATAACATTTCTTTCTGAGGAAAAAATTCCAGTTTTCAGAGTTTAGTGTCAGTACTACATGAAACTACTGTACGTAATGTTGAATATAATGTATAATAATTAGGGCTGTCCGTTAAACGGCTCGTCCGGTGTGCGTTCCCTTTAACGTTACGTTTTGAGTGGATGAATGATGAGCGCGAGACGCCGAAATGGATGCCAATAAGATTCTGAATGGAAAGTTTACTTTTAAAAAGTTGCCAAATGGTTCAATTGACAAGACCAAAGTGATCTGTGTGTGTGTCGTTGTGAACTGAGCTATCATCGTCCAGTCTGAAATACCACTTGATGGCCGAACACACACACACACACACACACAGCTGATGCGTTTCTACGCCCACTCGTCAATATCAGTAGCGTTACCTCGTCAGTATTTCTTTCACCCTTTTATTGATGGACAGTGTCACATTGTTTGAGAGATTATTTGCTCCAAGTGTGATTGTTAGTGTGAAATTGAACACAGTATATGTTGTTTTCAATAAAAAACATTTGCACAAAACAAGCCGATCCACTTTTCCATGTTGATAAGAGCATTAATGGGACAAAAAGAAATCAAGAGACATTTAGAATAGATAAAAATGCGCGATTAATCACGAGTTAACTATGACATTAATGCAATTAATCGCAAGTTAACTGACATTAATGCGATTAATCGCGAGTTAACTGACATTAATGTGATTAATCGCGAGTTAACTATGACGTTAATGCGATTAATCGCAAGTTAACTATGACATTAATGCGATTAATCACGAGTTAACTATGACATTAATGCGATTAATCGCGAGTTAAATATGACATTAATGCGATTAATCGCGAGTTAGCTATGACATTAATGCGATTAATCGCGAGTTAGCTATGACATTAATGTGATTAATCGCAAGTTAACTGACATTAATGCGATTAATCGCGAGTTAGCTATGACATTAATGCGATTAATCGCGAGTTAGCTATGACATTAATGCGATTAATCGCGAGTTATCTATGACATTAATGTGATTAATCGCGAGTTAGCTATGACATTAATGTGTTTAATCGCGAGTAAACTATGACATTAATGTGATTTATCACGAGTTAACTATGACATTAATGCGATTAATCACGAGTTAACTATGACATTAATGCGATTAATCACGAGTTAACTATGACATTAATGTGATTAATCGCGAGTTAGCTATGACATTAATGTGATTAATCGCGAGTTAGCTATGACATTAATGCGATTAATCACGAGTTAACTATGACATTAATGCGATTAATCACGAGTTAACTATGACATTAATGCGATTAATCACGAGTTAACTATGACATTAATGCGATTAATCACGAGTTAACTATGACATTAATGCGATTAATCACGAGTTAACTATGACATTAATGCGATTAATCACGAGTTAACTATGACATTAATGCGATTAATCGCGAGTTAGCTATGACATTAATGCGATTAATCGCGAGTTAACTATGACATTAATGCGATTAAATATTTTAATCGTTTGACAGCCCTAATAATAATGCAATGGGGGAATATTTGTGGGTCCTGATAATGCCAAATGTCTGTTACCTGTAAAAAGTGGCCAACATTATTTTAAATATATCTAGTCAGTGACAGAGATAAAGCATATTCTTCTAAAATAATTCAGTATTTTCAGAATCATGAATATATTGTTCTTGAGGTTTTGCGCTGCGGTGTGTTTGCAGGACGTGTTGACGGATCTCTCCGCTGAGTGTGAGAATATTTCCGTCGATGGCGTGTCGGGAACATGCTATGCTCACAAGGTAACCACATCACTCTTATATTTCTCACGTTTATGAAGTCCATCAGAACCACATCACATGTCATCGTGAACGCCTCCGTCTGAATCACAGGGCATTTCTCAAGCGGCGCATTACATCTACAAGAAACTGCTCAACGATGGGATTCTGAGCCAGGCGTTCAACATCGCACCAGTAAGAGCTTTAGCTGAGCATTATTCTCCCGCGGCAGTGGACTCGCTGTGATTGTGTGTGTGTGTGTGTGTGTGTTTGCAGGAGTATAAGCTGGTCATCACAGGTCACAGTCTGGGTGCGGGAACGGCGTCTCTGCTGGCTGTGCTTCTGCACAACACACACCCCACACTCGAGTGCTTCGCTTTCTCTCCACCAGGGGGCCTGATGAGGTAATGTCACACACACACACACACACACACACACACACACACCCCACACTCGAGTGCTTCGCTTTCTCTCCACCAGGGGGCCTGATGAGGTAATGTCACATACATACACACACACACACACACCCCACACTCGAGTGCTTCGCTTTCTCTCCACCAGGGGGCCTGATGAGGTAATGTCACACACACACACCGCACGAACATCAGCAGAATATTTACATACAGATCATGTTCTGATATTGAAAGATACCATACTCATATGTGACCACAAAACCAGTCACATGGGGTCAATTTTTTTAAAATTGAGATGTACACAACCTTAAAGCTGAATAAATAATCTCTCCACTGATGTGTGGTTTGTTAGGATAGGACAATATTTGGTCGAGACACAACTATTGAAAATCTGGAATCTGAGGAGCAAAAAAATGTAAACATTGAGAAAATCTCCTTTAAAGTTGTGCATTTATGTTCACGATTGTGCTGCATTCACTCACAAAAATACATGTTTTATATATTTACGGTAGGACATTTACTAAATATCTTCATGGAACATGATCTTTACTTAATATCACAATGATTTTTGGCATAAAAGAAAAATGGATAATTTTGAGCCTTACAATGCAATGTATAGTTGCTATTACCACAGATATACCCGTGCGGCTCCAGACTGGTTGTACAATGTACATTATAAAATGTATAGAATGAGACTAGCTTGAAAGAATCACTATAAAATAGCAGACGCACTGTACAAACACCCTGTGACCTCATAAAGCACTGATAGAAACATAATAAGTAAAAAAATAAAAAAAAGAGTATTTAAAAAATAAAAAAGATAATAATAATGAAATACAATATATAATACAAACAAAAATTAAAAAGAACATTTAATTAAGAGCATTTAAAAACCGTAATAAAAATTAAATATATAATAAAAAAGTAGAAAACAGTATTTAATTAAAGAGTATTTTAAAAATAATAATTAATAATAAGAATAATGAAGTACAATATTTAAAGTTGTATATATGTCAGTCATACTATATACACACACACACACACACACACACACACACACACACACACACACACACACACACACACACACACACACACACATTATATAAACAAACTTATGTTAGATGAGATAAATCATGATTAATTGATTTGGCCGCACTAATATATATATATATATATATATATATATATATATATATATATGACACATGTAATAGGAATAATTGGAAGGAGTATGGAATAATTAAGATGTTTATTCTGTAAAAGTTTATTACCAAGGCAGCATTTATTTGTTGAAAAATACATTAAAAACAGTAATTATGTGAAATATTATTACAAATTAAAATACTTGTTTTCTATTGTAATGCATTTTAAGATGTAATTTATTCCCTGTGATCGAAGCTGAATTTTAGTGTCACATGATCTTTCAGAAATCATTCACATACATTATAAATGTGTCTTGATCAATTTCTTAATTATTCAACACTTT
The DNA here is from genome assembly GCF_949152265.1 of Phoxinus phoxinus. NCBI lineage: Eukaryota > Metazoa > Chordata > Actinopteri > Cypriniformes > Leuciscidae > Phoxinus > Phoxinus phoxinus. Next base: position 30,656,709 of record NC_136896.1, read on the forward strand.
TGACTGAAAGTATATCTGACTTTGTACATTTGTAAAGAATCTTGACACACTCCTATTGTTGTTATCAGACGTTAAACTGCATATTTGTCACCGTCTCCCGTCAGTAAAGCGCTGGCCGATTACTCGAAGCAGTTCGTGGTCTCGGTGGTGCTGGGAAAAGACCTCGTGCCCAGGTGAGGTTTATTTATATCGTCACATCGTTTGTATATATGAAACTGAGGCTGTGTTTAGAGAAGTTTAGAGCTTTCTTCTGTACGCTTCATGTCACTTCCTCAAACTGACTGGCCTCGCTTGCTTTCTGTAGACTGAGCATCCCGAACATGGAAGACCTGAAGAGAAGACTATTAAAAGTGGTGTCGAACTGCAGTAAACCCAAGGTAAGAGCAGAGCATTTCACTCTCGCTACACTTCCGGCTCCTGAACTGGTTGCAGTTCCACTCTGGCTCCACATGAGGGCGCTCACAGGGCGAGTGCAGAATGAACGGAGGTCTATGGAGCGATCGATACCCCTCACAATCCACTTTTCTCAGGAGATCATTTTTTGTCTAGTAATTTGAATGTTGTATTCGAAAGGAGATGCAAAGAAATTACACATTGCTGGGTGTTAGATTGTTAGAGTCACAAATAACCCCAAGCCATAAAATTATACTTAAATTACTATTATTTTTTCTCCAGAAAGCTTATTTTATTTTGATCATATTTTTTTCAATTTTTTAATGCAATTTTTTTGGAGATTTTATTTTATTTACCTTTAAATGACTAGATTTAATCAATAAATAAATCGTAATATAAGCACATTCCTCACATTCTTTTCACTTAAATTCAAAATAACTCACAATTTCATGCCGAAACCTTTTAATTCAGCTCTATCTTTCATTGTGTGTCTTTGACGACCTCTTGTGGAAAAAAAATAATATAAGATGATATTTCATGAGTCTAGATGGGCTTATATCTCTATATGGAGCAAATGAGCTGTTCCGCTGGGTCCTAAAGTCAGTTACTTCAGTGTGCAGATACACATCTAGACATTATAAAATCATTTTTGGTAAAGTTTTAGCATTTTTAGTTTGAATTTTAATTTATGCAGTTTGAGGTTTTTCTATGTGAACGTAAGCATTCCTCACATTACATTCATTCCTATGGGGGTCAAATGACCTGAAGGATTTGTTACTTTTTTTTACATTTCAACCACAAAACTCCTCGAATCCATAAAAAAAAGTGTGTATTTGTGGTTCAAGTGCGATGACAAATTTTTTTTTAACAAAACTTTTTGGGCCCGAGGGAAGGATGAGGGTTAAGCCTCCTTTTACTATCTAACTCACTCTCTCTCTCTCTCTCTCTCTCTCTCTCTCTCTCTCTCTCTCTCTCTCTCTCTCTCTCTCTCTCTCTCTCTCTCTCAGTACAAGATATTAATGAACGGCTGCTGGTACGAGTTGTTTGGAGGAACTCCTGACGATTTCCCCACGGAGATGGAGAACCGAAGAGAGGAGGAGCTTAACCATCCGTTGCTAGGCGAGGAGAGTCTGTTGGTGCGACGCTCGACGACCTATCAGAGCCTGTCGTCAGACGACTCGCCCGCCCACCACACACACTTACCCCTGTACCTGCCAGGCCGGGTCATGCACATCACCGAGGACGGGCCCACGCGCAGGTCAGAGCTAAAATAAATCTGACACACACACACACACACACACACACACACACACACTCAGAGCTAATCTAAATCTGATTCCAATCAGATTTGCATAAAAACTGGATTTGGACTTACAGTCTGAACGTGGCCTTACCTTTTTAACTTTGTTTTTTATTTGATCAAACATACAGTAAAAATGTTGAAATATTTTTGTAATTTAAATCATCAGTTTTCTATGTGAATATACAGTAAAGTGTAATTTATTCCTGTGATCAAAGCTGAATTTTCAGCATCATTACTCCAGTCTTCAGTGTCACATGATCCTTAGTATTTAAAATATATAATAATTAAAATAATAATAATAAACATTAAATAATTTATAATAAAAAAGTAGAAGAATATTTCAAGAGTATTTGAAAAATAATTATGAATAATTATAGTAATAATACAAATAATGAAATGCAATATAAAAAAATATTAAAAATGAGTATTTAATTCGTTTTTGTAAATATAATAATACAATTAATACAAAAAATAATAAATAATTAAAATGGTAAAAAAGGACATTCAATTATTTAAAAATATAATCATTAAAACACTAATATTAAAAAATTACTTGCATGAAAACAAAGTAAAACGTTTATTTGAAATAATATAATAATTTATAATAATAATAAAATGCAATATATATTAAAAATAATATTTCATTTCATAAAAATATTAAAATTAAAGCAATAATAATTAAATGAAATATTTAATAAAAAGCTAAAATTTGTATTTTAAAAATAACAATTAAGAATAGTAATAAGAAAATAATTGAATACAATATTTTTTTTTTTTTTTGAAAAATTTAAAAAACATTTTTTTTATTTAATTAAAGGGTATTTAAAAATATAATAATTAAAATAATAATAATAAATAATTTAAATATATAATAAACAAAAAAATAGAAAACAGTATTTAACTAAAACAGGTATTTAAAAATATAATAATACTAATAAATAATTAAAATGTATAATAAAAACCAATTACACGGTTTACTGTCTGTCCCATTTAATCCCAGTATATTTGTGCTCTTCACAGACACTGCTTCTCTCCGGTGAGATACCGCGCGGAGTGGTCGAGCGAGTCGTCGTTCCGTAACGTTCTGATCAGCCCGAGGATGATGGCGGATCACATGCCTGACGTGGTTCTGCGGGCCCTGAGGAGCCTGACCCGAGACCAGCACCCGTCGGCGCTCTGCCCGTCCTCCATGAGCAACAGCCACCTCAACGTCATCTGACGCTCACCGGTCCCGCTCACAGACAGTCAACATGCGTATTTATTTCTGCCTTACGATCCCAGCGGTGCGTCAGCTTCACCGTCCCCCGTATAGTCCCTCCGTCAGGACATTATTTGCAATGTGTCGTTCAAATTTCATTTTAGTGTTTGTGCAAAGATGAGCGATTCTAGAAATCTGTGTTATGAGTGTAATGGTGCCGTTATGTTTCTGTGATTGTGTCTTTGTCACATGATCATTTTGCCAAAAAGAGTGTTTCGCATCCGCCGTATGAGACTCTGATGCATGGCACCAAACGCATGCAAACATCTCCTCGGCTTCAGATGCGTCTGTGCAGTTATTTCTCCACCGCAGCCGTTTCGGGGGTTCAGGGTATCATGCAATTTTCAATAATAAAAAATGTTGAGGAAAAATTGGTCTGGTCCATGTTGAAAAAAGTGAGATTGAAAAAGTGCATGTTTATTAGTGGTTCTTGTGAAATAGTGACCTGTGTGTGTGTGTGTGTGTGTGTGTGTGTACACTAGGGCTGGGCATCGATTCAGATGTTCCAATTCGATTCGATTTTGATTCCCGATTCAATGAATATAGATTTAATACAAATCCTATACTTATTTATTTTTAAACGGTGAACAAGTTTACGAGTGGGTTATTAATACAAAGAAAAAGAGCCACAAACCTGTATATAATTAGTATTATTTTTTTTAGGTACTCTTGGGTACATTAAAACCCAACTTCAAATGCATACAGTGAATAGACAGGATTTTGATGCAAGATGAAAAATTGATGCTGAAAATTAGACGAGTCAGAACAGTCGCATGCCTTGACCAATCAGGAACAGGTTATCTTATGTTTAAGAGAAAACATAAACTTAAACATAAACATAAAATCTCACAGCATTCGCTGTAACATGGAGGCTGCAAGCCTATGAACACTGGAGGAAAACTAATACTGGCTTTTGGGTGATAGGTAAATAAATATGGGAAAAAAATATTTTTGGCCTTTGAGAATCGATTTTGAATCGACCACATTTTAAAAATCGATTAATCGAAAAATATTTTTTTTTGCCCAGCCCTAGTGTACACATACATATGTTTATATTTTATATATATATATATATGCGTGTGTGTGAATGTACGTACATTATATATATATAGTGTATGTGCATGTATATATATGTATGTGTACATATATACTGTATATATAAAGTGTGTGTGTGTGTGTGCATATAATATAGTTGTATATAGTTTGTGAAAATAGATAACAGAAACTGTGGTCACTTGTTGATTCCCTCTTGACACGTACAGATAATAAAATAAAATGTAGTTTTCAATCAACAAGCTATTTAATTGCGATGTTTATTATACAAATATTTTAATGCAAATTGCTAGAGTCAAACTTAATAAACAAACAAACCGAAAAAGCAAAAGTTTGAAGGGTGTCAACAAACGCCCTGGCTCCTCCCCCTTCTCCAGCGGGGCGTGACGTCATCGTGTGACGGCGAGGTCCACTAGTCTCCAGTCGAGTCCACTAACGGTAGTACTTAACGACTGCCGTTTAGTGCAGATTATCCCGGTCAAATAACTGTCCCCGAGGACCGAGACGAGTTAGCTTGACAACGGAGAGGTTTTTATTCCTCTTAATATTAAAGTGGCTTAAAAAAAAAAAAAAGTTACTCGTAAATGTAGTCCAACACTAGTAAACAGGGATCTCGACGGTTAGCGCGCGAGCTGGCTCCTGCTAGCGTCTTAAAGTAAAGTAAACGAAGTTAAAAGCGAAGTAAAGATGGAGTTGGAGGACGGTGTGCTTTACCAGGAGGACCCGGGCACTTCTGCGATGATGTCCGAGCGGGTGTCCGGCTTGGCGAGCTCCATTTACCGCGAGTTTGAGCGGATGATCGGGAGATACGACGAGGACGTGGTGAAGGAACTTATGCCGTTGGTCGTGGCGGTTCTGGAGAACCTGGACTCGGTGTTCGCGGTGAACCAGGAGCACGAGGTGGACCTGGAGCTCCTGAAGGAGGACAACGAGCAGCTCATGACCCAGTACGAGCGAGAGAAAGCGCTGAGGAAGAGCGCAGAAGAGGTGAGGTTCACGGGCGGAGGGATATCTGACAGCACGGGTCAAACTAGGCCACTTGAGGAGCTTTAAAAGTCACTTCTGAAGCAGAGAGAGTCGGTTAAGGTGAAATATACGCGCGCGGAATGTAAATAAACAGTGTGATTTAACATCTAAACTGTGATTTAACACCTGAAGTGTCTGTGGGAACATCAGCTGTTTGCTGGTCTGTGTGAGTGAGTCAACGCGAAGTCATAAACATATTTATCCCAAGTGACACTCAAATCAAAACCTGTTTGTTTTTACATGCACTTGTCAGTTTTTAAGTCTATTTTGAGGTTTTCTTTCAGACTAGTGGTCAAGAAAACACCCAAAACAAACTTTTAGGTCTTTATTTTAGTGCACATTATCTATTTGCGCTGTATATTTCAATCGCAATACATATATTTAAAGAGTCAGAACTCAGAAGCACTTCGTGTTGTGTAACTGTATTCAAAAAGTGCATTTTATGCCTCGTTTGTTGGCTATATTTAAACATAACATTGTTTTAAACCGTTGTCTTAAAGGGTTAGTTAACCCAAAAATGAAAATTATCCCATAATTTACTCGCCCTCAAGCCATCCTCTGTGTATGACTTTCATTTTTCATCCAAACACAATTGGAGTTATATTAAAAAGTATCCTGACTCTTCCCAGCTTTATAATGGGAGTGAATGGTTTCCATCCAATATGACCGTAATCCATACGGGCTTCTGAAGTGAAGCCATGCGTTTTTGAAAGAAATTTATCCATAATTTTATAAACTATAATCACTAGCTTCCGGTAACGACTGTTTGTGAGTCTAGTTCTGACATAAGAGTGACTTCTGACCTGACACTTGACCTCTGACCCGTAGGATGTATGAGTAGCGTAAGCTCAAACAAGAAACTCAAGCTCCTTCCACATTTCTCTTTAAAAATTCATGTTTTAGACTTATAATTCGTGACTGGTGTTTTGTTTTGCTCTATCCTCTGTGCTTATGCGTCCGTCAGTACATCATTGGTCGGGTCACGCGTTAGGTCAGAGGTCACTCTTCCGCCGGAACTAGATTTGCGTACAGCTGGTACCGTAAGCCAGTGATTATAGTTCATAAAGTTATAGATATGGATATATTTCTTTCATAAACGCATGACTTCGCATCAGAAGGCCTTTATTAACCCCTGGAGGTGTGTGCATTACTGTTATGATGGATGGATGCACTTTTTTTGGGCTTCAAAATCTCATTCACTCCCATTATAAAACTCGGAAGAGCCAGGATATTTTTTAATACAACTCTGTTTGTGTTTAGATGAAAGAAGAAAGTCATATGGCTTGAGAGTGAGTAAATTAAGGGATGATTTTCATTTTTGGGTGAACTAGCCCTTTAATGTACTGAGATTTAACCTACTGGTAATATACAAAGTTAAACACCAAATAATCTACTTTCCTTAGCTCTCCAAACCTGTTCAAACTCCATCCAGCCCTCGTGAAACACACTGAAGCAGCTCAATAAATTAATACTTCATTTAAAACAGTGTTTTTACATCAGATAATACAAGAGAAAATCATTTAACTTTTCGAAAATAATAATATTAATAATAATAAAGCAATATAACGGGATTTTTTGAGAGTGCGGTCTCTATGAAAGTCCTTATCGGTATCACAAACAACTGGGAAAGTCATGGAAATGCACTGGTCAGAAGGTGCTCAGGTTAAAGCAGCGTTGGATGATTATTCACAGCAGCGCCATCTTTGATTTTGAACGGGTATGAAAGCGAGGCTGTGAGGGATAGACAGGGTCGGACTGTTATTTAATGTGTTTTTGGATTGTTATGCTGACAAAACACTGCAAAAACATCTTTGCAAGTGATCTAGAACCTTTTTACAGCGACTGCCATTGAAAACACATTAAAGCTACAATATGTAATTTTTTAGCCGCTAGCGGTCGCTAACCTCTTACAATAACACAGGCGTAGGTTGATGACGCATAAGCGGAATTATGGAACTTGTCGTCATGCCGATGGATCTAATTATGTTTATGGATGAGTGAATACACTGATGTGTTTATCATGACTGTGGTGTGAAGCAGCCGCGAGTGCTAATGAGAGACGGATATCAGCGTCACACGCGAGTCCCGCGGATATAAAAGAATGAGGACATTAATCTACCGAACTAACGTTACACACAACTGCTGTATTAATACTCACAGGACAGTTTATTAGACGAGTGAAGCTTGTGAGGTAACGCAGCGCTGTTCACTCGCTCTACGCTATCACTAAACTGCATCTGAGTGTGTTAGTTATAATGTTATTCTGTGTGTTAGTTTGTGTGTATGAGACTAGCAGTACGCTAGATCAACATTAGCATAACACACTGATCATATTCTAACATTTCATCATGTTGAGCTATATAACATTGATTAGTTTTATGTACATTTGCTCACGTGTCTAATAAAGCTCATGTAAGAGCGTCTCTGTCGAGTGGAAGTTAGTCGCGGACGCTAGCTCTCGCCGTCTCTGTCGAGTGGAAGTTAGTCGTGGACGCTAGCTCTCGCCGTCTCTGTCGAGTGGAAGTTAGTCGTGGACGCTAGCTCTCGCCGTCTCTGTCGAGTGGAAGTTAGTCGTGGACGCTAGCTCTCGCCGTCTCTGTCGAGTGGAAGTTAGTCGTGGACGCTAGCTCTCGCCGTCTCTGTCGAGTGGAAGTTAGTCGCGGACGCTAGCTCTCGCCATCTCTGTCGAGTGGAAGTTAGTCGCGGACGCTAGCTCTCGGCGTCTCTGTCGAGTGGAAGTTAGTCGCGGACGCTAGCTCTCGGCGTCTCTGTGGAGTGGAAGTTAGTCGCGGACGCTAGCTCTCGGGGTCTCTGTGGAGTGGAAGTTAGTCGCGGACACTAGCTGTCGGCATCTCTGTCGAGTGGAAGTTAGTCGCGGACGCTAGCTCTCGGCGTCTCTGTGGAGTGGAAGTTAGTCGCGGACGCTAGCTCTCGGCGTCTCTGTCGAGTGGAAGTTAGTCGCGGACACTAGCTCTCGGCGTCTCTGTGGAGTGGAAGTTAGTCGCGGACGCTAGCTCTCGGCGTCTCTGTCGAGTGGAAGTTAGTCGCGGACGCTAGCTCTCGGCGTCTCTGTCGAGTGGAAGTAAGTCGCAGACGCTAGCTCTCGGCGTCTCTGTCGAGTGGAAGTTAGTCGCGGGCGCTAGCTCTCGCCGTCTCTGTCGAGTGGAAGTTAGTCGCGGACGCTAGCTCTCGGCGTCTCTGTCGAGTGGAAGTTAGTCGCGGACGCTAGCTCTCGGCGTCTCTGTCGAGTGGAAGTTAGTCGCGGACGCTAGCTCTCAGCGTCTCTGTGGAGTGGAAGTTAGTCGCGGACGCTAGCTCTCGGGGTCTCTGTGGAGTGGAAGTTAGTCGCGGACACTAGCTGTCGACGTCTCTGTCGAGTGGAAGTTAGTCGCGGACGCTAGCTCTCGGCGTCTCTGTGGAGTGGAAGTTAGTCGCGGACGCTAGCTCTCGGCGTCTCTGTCGAGTGGAAGTTAGTCGCAGACGCTAGCTCTCGGCGTCTCTGTCGAGTGGAAGTTAGTCGCGGACGCTAGCTCTCGGCGTCTCTGTGGAGTGGAAGTTAGTCGCGGACGCTAGCTCTCGGCGTCTCTGTCGAGTGGAAGTTAGTCGCGGACGCTAGCTCTCGGCGTCTCTGTCGAGTGGAAGTAAGTCGCAGACGCTAGCTCTCGGCGTCTCTGTCGAGTGGAATTTAGACGCGGGCGCTAGCTCTCGCCGTCTCTGTCGAGTGGAAGTTAGTCGCAGACGCTAGCTCTCGGCGTCTCTGTCGAGTGGAAGTTAGTCGCGGACGCTAGCTCTCGGCGTCTCTGTCGAGTGGAAGTTAGTCGCGGACGCTAGCTCTCGGCGTCTCTGTCGAGTGGAAGTTAGTCGCGGACGCTAGCTCTCGCCGTCTCTGTCGAGTGGAAGTTAGTCGTGGACGCTAGCTCTTGGCGTCTCTGTCGAGTGGAAGTTAGTCGCGGACGCTAGCTCTCGGCGTCTCTTTGGAGTGGAAGTTAGTCGCGGACGCTAGCTCTTGGCGTCTCTGTCGAGTGGAAGTTAGTCGCGGACGCTAGCTCTCGGGGTCTCTGTCGAGTGGAAGTTAGTCGCGGACGCTAGCTCTCGGGGTCTCTGTGGAGTGGAAGTTAGTCGTGGACGCTAGCACTCGGGGTCTCTGTCGAGTGGAAGTTAGTCGCGGACGCTAGCTCTCGCCGTCTCGAAAACGCCACGCTGATATTGATCCTCGTTTTATTTCTCCTTCTGTCCCAAAGTCTGCTTGCTATGGTCCATAATGTTTGAACTAAACAACAGTGCGAGCGCCGCTAGACGTAACGCCGTTGTCCACGTCTGTCGCCATGGTTACTACAGCAGTACGAGCGGAAACAGGGATAACACGCATATTACGTCATTGACAGGCGACAGTGAACAGGGACGGCATTATTTATTTAAAATTGGAAGTTCTCTGAAATTAAAAATCTATATCACACTGTGCTAGTGATTTTGGGATATTTTATTACAGAATTCGTACATATTGTAGCTTTAAGTCTTACCCTCACAGCCTCGCTTTCATGATTCATACACCTGGCATGGCGCCGCTCTGAATAAGGTCTATTGTCACCCGTGAAGTGGCATGTATTACGTGCAAAGGGACAAACCCCACAGAGTCTAAGTATAGCCAGCAAAACTGTGATTATGTCAGAAATAGACTCGTGCAGAAAGTTTCCAGTGGTCACATCACTCCAGATTTGTGCGTTGTTTCCATTTGGATCTGTGTAAGAATGTAAAAAGGGGAAGTCGAGTGTCTTGTCTCGACTCATAACTATTAGGTGTCTTCAGACAAACCCATGAGGCGTCTGTCAGGTCGAGTTATTATGTGTTACATCATGTATAAGTCAGCTAAACGCTCCTAATTGTTCATGCATGAGTGACATAACTTTATGACACTCATCTGTGTATGCAAGCGTTTTAATCCATGGAGAGAGTACACTTAAAAAAATATTTATTTTAAAAGGAATGTGTCCTAAATCACAGCCTAAATGCTGTCCATCAACCAAGTTATGGCTACTTGAGCCGTATTAAACATTAAATCAAACACTAACCATAACTTCCCTGTCTGTTTTAGCTTGATAACATTTTTAAAATGATTGTAATGCCTCGTGTTTTAAAATATTAGCAGTTGTGCAGTAGGGGTGGTTAATCTGTCTGATTTCCCGATTCGATTCGATTATGATTATTGAAGTCCCGATTCGATTACAGTCGATTTTCGATTATTAACGATTAGCGATTATTGAATGATTTTCCATTTCACAACAGTAAATTCACTACAGTAAAAATCACAACAATAACAAATTATAACAAACTTCAACATATTCTGAATCTCTATTAACATAAAATACGGATGTCCACGCATCACATGTTACAGCGATCCTACCCGCTTTCTTCAGTGATTCCATGACTTCGGTTTTGGTCTTGTTGTAGAGTGTGGGGATCGCTGTGTCTGTGAAATATCTCCGAGATGGGACGTTGTATCTCGGCTCCAAAGTGTGCAACATAGCGCGAAAGCCCTGGTTCTCAACGACTGGATGCAAATCCTTGGCAATAAAAGTTGCGATTGATTGTGTAATGCGCTTTGCCCTTTCCGAGCCGGGTGGAAGCTTTGACAATATTGTTTCCACGCTTCAGAGTTCCGTCTTTTGCGTTCCGTCAATATTACGTTATTATCGATTTTCAAAAAAAAAAAAAAAATATATATATATATATAAATTTTTTTTTTGAAAATCGATTTTTGCCATTTGTGAATCGATTCAGAATCGTCCACATCCGCATCGTGATGCATCTAAGAATCGATTTTTTCCCCCATCCCTATTGTGCAGTTGGTTGGGCAGGCAGACACTAGCTTTGTTTCCTTCCACCTATTTTTATGCACATTTTGGGATATTGCATAAATAAACACTGGATGGAAACGCCAAGATGTGCATATATCTTCTAAAAATGTGCATAAAAAACATAAAAAAAAAGTCTGATTAGAAGACATGCACATAAACTATCAGTCCCTACACACTGTTACATAATGTTGTATGTAACTTTGAAATGTTTTTTACCTATTTTGATACCAATGTGAATCAGCAAAAATGGAAATGTCACTTTTTTTTGAATATTCTATTTTAAAGATAATTTATAAAATGCACAAAAAGTTTGTTTATTTTAAAGTGGCCAAACAATGTGTTTTGCAAATTCCCATGTTTATAAATGCCTCTGATGCAGATTCAGTCTTCTCTGCAGTGGGAAAGCATTTTTTTTTGCTGATATACTAGTCAATTTGATTGGTAAAAGCCATATAGTGACTTAAAATTTATAGAATTTGACTTGAAAGATCACAGTTAGGGGGAAATTGCCTTTATATCTAAATGTAAAAAAAAAAAAAAAATGCATTGAGAATCAATTTATAAGATTATTGGTTCAGAATAAATTACTTTTACAACACAAAAATTTAACACTTTACTGAAGTAGTTAGTTATTGCACCACCACAGGATTTTATAGTTTATGGTAGAGATTTTATTATATTATTAGCTTACATTAGTGAGTCGCTCGCTGCGTGAGGAAAGTGGACGATGCTTTGCAGGAGACCGCGCTGATTGGTCAAAATTGCAAGTCGCCCTGAATTCACGGGGATTTGTTGAAGTTGCGTAAATAGTTGCGATCACAACATCGTGAAATCCTGGAGGGACTGAACTATGATGGAAACGCATTTACTGAATAAATCCTTCAATGCGCAACAAAACCCTCAGCGTCAGCTGTGATTGGATGACTGGAGTAACCAGCGGACCAATAGCGTCGCAGCGTCTCTAATGTTGGTTTGGTGTTTCTGAAACACCGGAGTCGAAGTGTGTGATCAGAATGATTTGGTGTAATTCCCTCCAGAAGCGTCTCACACACGGGTGTGTTCCCGAACACCAGCATCCGAACGTTAGAGAACACGACAGCGTTTATTGATTCATTAATTTATGATGGAGGGAAAAAGAGCCGATTGCAGAAACTTCAATTTTGTGGCTATTTTGTTTATTTTAGGCAAGTAGCTGCTGACAATCAAACTATACTTCCTTTCCTACTGGACAATCAGCAGTTTAAGACACCAGAGATCCTGCCCTCCTCCTGTCCTCAGTCTTTATACGACAGCAGCCGAATGAATGCACTCCCTCTGAGACGGGTTCACTTTCAGGTCATGTGACTCTTTGTTGGGAGCAAGTGAAGTGAATAGCCTGGCATATGATGTGCTGTAAACTTCAGGCCTTTGTTTTGATGCTGCCCACGAGTCATCTGTGGTGTCTGTAAACAGACTGAACACACACACACACACACACTACTGACTGAACACACACACACACACACACACACACACGCGCACACTGACTGAACACACACACATGCACTGACTGAACACACACACGCGCACTGACTGAACACACACACACGCGCACTGACTGAACACACACACACACACACGCGCACTGACTGAACACACGCGCACTGACTGAACACACACACACGCGCACTGACTGAACACACACGCGCACTGACTGAACACACACACGCGCACTGACTGAACACACACACACACACACACACACTACTGACTACACACACTACTGACTACACACACTACTGACTGAACACACACACACGCACACTGACTGAACACACACACACACACACACATGCACTGACTGAACACACACACACACACACACGCGCACTGACTGAACACACACACGCGCACTGATTGAACACACACACGTGCACTGACTGAACAGACACACACCCGGACTGACTGAACACACACACACGCGCACTGACTGAACAGTGAACACACACACACGCGCACTGTCTGAACACACACACGCGCACTGACTGAACACACACACGCGCACTGACTGAACACACACACATGCACTGACTGAACACACACGCGCACTGACTGAACAGTGAACACACACACACGCGCACTGTCTGAACACACACGCGCGCACTGACTGAACACACACACATGCACTGACTGAACACACACATGCACTGACTGAACACACACACACACGCGCACTGACTGAACACACACACACACGCGCACTGACTGAACACACACACACACGCGCGCACTGACTGAACACACACACGCGCACTGACTGAACACACACACACACACGCGCACTGACTGAACACACACACACGCGCACTGACTGAACACACACACACGCGCACTGACTGAACACACACACACGCGCACTGACTGAACACACACACACGCGCACTGACTGAACACACACACACGCGCACTGACTGAACACACACACACGCGCACTGACTGAACACACACACACGCGCACTGACTGAAGTTGAACACACACACGCGGCGCACTGACTGAAGTTGAACACACACACACGCGCACTGACTGAACACACACACACGCGCACTGACTGAACACGCGCACTGACTGAACACACACACACATTTTAACAGTGTTTTATGGGTGTTTTTTGGATTCGGTTTTATAATTTAATGCAAATTTTATATAAAAAGTGCTGGTGTCCTTTCTTGCTGCAACATAATTGTTCTCTGAATATTGACTGAATCATATGCTGATGAATATCCTACAGTTTTTCATAAACGACCGCTGGCAATGAGAGAAACGAATGTGTTGTTTAACCGGTCTCTAAAGCTCCGTGAAGTCCTGGGGCTCTTGCGGGTGTTCTCACACTCGGCTGAAACTTGTTTGACAGTGAAGCGCTAACTCGCTCAAGCTGTAATCAGGTTGCTAACAATTAAGCACTTCAGTAACAGCATGGATTTAAATGTCTCGCGAGCGTCCATTAAAAAGCACACCGACGTTACAGTGGCCATCCAGAGCTGTCAATCATCTTCACTAGTTTCAGAAACTAGCTTCAGATTTCGATTCACGATGGTCATCATTGCATAGTGAAAGACTGTCGATATAACAGCAATAGGGTTGGTTTTGTTTGAGTTTTATTCATTTTTGGATTCTGCCTTTCGATTCCAATAAGGTAAAAAAAAAAAACTTATATATAATTCACTTTTAGTCTTATTGCTAAACATTTACTGAATATCATGAACAAAAAACAACAGGCTAAAGAACACTTACACAAGGAACTTCTGCCTGTGGTTTAAAAATACCATAGAAAAACAACTAACCTAACTAATATACATGTGTGTCAAGCATTATTAAAGGCTTTATAAGAGATTAGTAAACACTCAGTAATTCAAAAAATTAGCAATCGCAACAAATGGATATTTTTAGGTAGGCCTATTCAGAAACAGAAACTGTAAACTAACACTGCACTTTATAAATAAAATATACATTACAAATATAGTTACAAAAGTTATTCAGTCATGAGTGAATTTTCTCTGTCTTGTTGTGTGATTAGTGTTATTATAGAGACGGCGGCAGGAATATTAGGCTAAAATCACATTTTCTGTGAGCATGTTTTGGATATGAACAGCGTCTCGCGCTTTAATGGATTAAAGTCATATTGAAATGCTCACAAAAGAATCAATAAGAGGAATCGAAATTTTAATTTTATAACAAGTATTTGATTCCAGAATTCTGATTCCCAACTCTAAACGGCAATAACATCAAGAAAATTGAACAGAAGTGCAATCTGGGTTCAAGACACAGACATTTGATGGTAACTTTATCATTGACGTTTATTAAAACTACAATATGTCATTTTTTTCGCACAAGCCATTATTTAAAATTGGAATTTCTCTGAAATTAAAAATCTTTGGGAACTTTTGGGATATTGTAAGTAAAGTACACAACTGCAGGATATATATCACACTGTGCAAGTGATTTTTGGATATTTTATTACAAAATTCTTACATATTGTAGCTTTAATGCCATAGTAAAGCCGCGGTAGAAGTGTGAAGCATGGACTTGAGGAGTTTGCGATTGCAATGCATTGGTCAAACGTGTTTTCATATTTGTGTATTTTGGTTTGCATTTGTATTTCTAAACCCTGTAAGGAAATGTCCGGGAATGGCTTTGAATGCACCGGATGAGGAGCTTCCGGAGTTCCTTTCTCCCGTCAGGATATTTCTGAGGCTTTCCCTCGTTTCTTTTCAGTCCCCGAAGTTACTTCACGGCAGCAATTAGTCTTTGGAGACTTTAATGTGTGCCGCTCTTTCAGTCCTGCTTTCTTCACTAGCAAGTTTAACTCCAAAATGCTCCAAAATCCTTCTTTTAAAGTTTGGTTTCCAGATATAGGATCAATATTTAACAATATAAAGTTACTGTATCATATTCAATGCATGTATTTCTAGGGCCTCTAAATGATCATCATGATCTGATAAACTTGTTGCACACAAAGTCTGATTGATAAAAGCCTTTTAGTATTTTGTGGTTCATATGTTTTTTTTGCTGTGAAATTAAAAAGTAAACGTACAAATAACTTTTATAATGCTAGTAATATTTCAAGATAAACCCTCACTGGACTGAAGCAGCTCAGGCTTACTCAATTATCCAATCCATACATGTATATATATATTTTTTTTTAATATGATGAGTCTCAAATATGATGATCAGGCTTTTAAGAAAGGTTCTCAATCTCTCAATCATCATTGTATTGTGTTGTATTATATGTAAAACTACAGAGCTTTGATCATAAAACTAAGCATTTAAATAGCATCTTACTAAGACATTATTTATAGATATTGATATTTATATGCATTTTATGTCAGTATCTGACAAGATCTCATTGATTTACATTACAAGCATCAGAATATCATCACTTTTTGACCATAGAAATATCAGCATCTGCAGCAAATTTTATATTTTTGCTCGGTTTGAATCTCTGCACGTCATGACGCTATGAATCTACATGTATTTTCATAATCAAAATGATTCCAGGCATCACTATGTGCTTCCAAAGCCATAGTTTCACTTTAGTTCTCCAGTCTGGACGGCACACTTTCCTAATGCTAACCAAAATGCAGCATAACCAATCAGAAAAGAAGAAATGTATTTCTTTATAAGTCATGGTGATCATCGTCACCGTCACGTTCCCGTCCCTTCTCACTATATCGTAATAATTAAAACATAAAGGCCTGATTTATCACATAAAACAGATATGCAAACATCTTTTATATTTTGTCTATAGGTTCCATTAATATTCCAAAAATAATCTGACTTTTATTTCATGTTAGGCTTTACTGGGTTAATAAATCAATATTTGGACTCTCACTAAACTAGGGATGCACCGATATGAACATTTTGCCCGATACCGATAATTCTTTATGTAAGCCGATAACCGATATATTTGCCGATAAATCTAAATCCAAATTTTAATATAATTTCAGAGATCCTGATTACAAAAACAAAAGTTTCAACATTAAAGGCAATGTCCAAAACACACAATTATAATGTTCTCATTATATTTTTATGTAGCCTCTATGACAGCACATCACTATATTTTCCTTTATTGAAGTGATTCCAATCATATTTCATATTTCAAAAGCATCATGTTGAACAGTGTGCATCTGTAAGGAAATAATACATTATTTATCAGCTTTAATATATCAGCCACATTTTCTTTTTAAGCCGATAACATTATAAAAATCACATATATCGGCCGATAGCGAACCGATATGCTGGCCGATATATCACGCATCCCTACACTAAACCAATAACAAAAAGCTGCACTGAGTTTTAAGCAAAGCGAGAGATTATGTAGTATGAACAGTTAAAATTAAAGCATTGCTTGAAGCATTTTAATGCATGTTCCCAAGATTGACCACACTGACCTCATGTGACTCTGCCTAACCCAGTCCAGAGCCAGTGAACCCATGCTAACGCTCGGATACCCAGACCTTGCTCTCGGCGCGCACCTCGTGGCTGTGTGACGAGCCGTGGCTCCGAGCCCTGAGGAAGCGCAGTGGAGTTAAAGAGAGCTCTATCAATCGTGGCGTACACAGACGCCTCTATCTGTGAGGCACAATGGGGACTTTATGTGGAGCGAGAGCCTGAAGTCTGTATGCGGCCGCACACTCTTCCTCGGCTCATATGAGCGCTGTCCTCCGCATCATGTGATGAACGTGCTCGCGTTCACAAGCCTGTGTGCGACTGCGGACTTAGCTGGAGGTCTTGTGTGTTTGTAAATCGTGCATACGGACTTGCTTCAGAAGCATCTGTTGCGACCGGAGAAGAGCAAGTCCTTTATGTGTGTTTTAAAGCGTGTCTCTTTATAAAGCAAGCTCTGGCTTGAACGCTAATGCTCTTATTAGATCTGGCTCCACATAACTACTACAGTCACAGGTTTGTGCCTTTCACATGCAAATTATGCCTTGACCTGCATAATCCGTCACTGTCTTTCCACAGTGAGCGAGTTCTCCGGTTTTTAAGCCAATATTGACGACATATCATATTTTGCTTTTGGTATTTCATAAGCAGTCATATGTTTTTTTCTGTTTAAGGCGAGACACGGCTGGCAAAAACATCGTTTTTTTTCACTGGTCAATTTTGAGATTTTGGGATATTTGTCTTCAATAACATGTCTTGTTTTAGACTTGTGGTGAAAAAAAGTCCGAAATACACATTTAGGTCTTTATTTTACTAACTTTGATTGTTTGCGTCTGTAGATTTCTCATAAATTCAACAAAAGTTGGCGTTCTTAATCAAAACGCTGGAAAGCTCTCTCTCCTGTACAATGCTGTCGGATCCAAATAATGGTCATTTCCTTTTTATCAGCAACCAATCGTGGAAGTAAAAGTGCTGAATGCGCAATCTCATTGGCTGATGATAATCCGTTAAAGCCCGTTTTCTCAAAATGACTTTTCTCTCATTCTTCAAGTCTGAAATCTCCACTTCAGTCGCACCGACATACACCAAACCTTCCAGTCTTGTACCTAGTTATATTATGAAGACATTTACAGAAGGATTTGTAAATATATTATTCCTAGCCTGATTTATATAACATTTTATTCCAAAAAACATGGCGAAAATCTATTTTTTTAAGGCTATTGACAGTATATTGTGATTTACAGGATAACAAAAGTAGATATCCATAAATCCCTCTGTCATTTTTTTTCCATCTAATATGTGAACACAATGAATTTTTTTTTTTAACATGGCTTTATCCAATACTCAGATTTCGTTTTTAAAAATATATGCAAATAGCGCATATTTAATTAGATATTGCCTAATTTGCATATTTAAACATTAAATTACATAAAACTTGTAATACATTTTTTTCTCATCTTAATGTGTAATCAACTGGGAAAGTTTCATGGTGATATCTGCTAGTTAAAAATATGACCCTATTCACCACTAGTGTCTCGCCGTTTGTTATGCTCACCAAGGCTGCAATTATTGGGCCAAAATACAATAGCAATTGTGAAATATTACAATTTAAAGGTATTAGGGATGCACAATATATATCGGCCACCATATCGGTATTGTATAAAATTTGGCCGATATATTAAAGCCGCTGCTGGAGAAAAGAGAGCGAGACCGAGCTCGTAATAAAACAAGAATCAACATTGGCTCGGCTTTTCAGAGATGGAGAGAACTGAGGGATTTGAAATGTTGTAAAAGCTTTGTGGAAATGGTGTTTTTATTACTCAACAGGAGAGTACGGTGTTTTATTGAACAGATGTAGGCTAGCTCTCTAACAGAGTGCATTGTAAAGCATTATCTATTGCTAAGGCTCATATTCATCTGCACATATTCATCTCACGAAGCAAAACCAAAACAATGTTATTCCGCTAAATGCTTGCAGTTTTCTCTTTCTTTCTAAAGAAGACACTCAGCAGATTATTGTCAAAACCAACCTCTTACCGATAGGCGTGGCCTCGTAGGGCAGTGAAGCAAGTGCATTCTGGGAGTTGTTGTCTTTCATCCACATGAGCCACAAATACATTTTCTGGCTTTTCTCAGTCTAGAAGGCTCCAAATTCACAAATATTTTCACATTTCTACTGCATAAATGACCCATTTTAAATACACATTCATCTTTACAGTGGTGAAGTATTCCTTTAATGTTGTAGGGGTTCAGTCCGAGGTTAAGCAGTGATGTACAGTTTTGACCCGCGGCTCTGAGATCATAAGACCCTCACACACACACACACACACACACACACACGTGTGTGTCAGGACTCTGATGTCCCGGAGACTCCTTTTATCAGCAGATACACGACACAGATGCACTTCTCTCTGTGTGAAGTTTAAGGCAGTTGCTTGATAACATCATCAGGTAGAGGCTCATGTGAGCTGCAGACGCACGTAGGCGTCCGATTAAAAGCTTTGGCTGACAAATATACTGTATGTGCTTCACACTTATTACCTTACGTTCTGCTGTTTATCTGGCTTACACCGCTGCTTATGAGTTTGTATTAAAACATCTGAGTTTAAGGAGCACTGTAGACTAAAGACGTAAGCTTGTTCAACCAGATACAATTAATTACGTTAGGAATAATTGACAATGGGCCACTAAATTATTCGAAAAATAATGTGGTGGTATTGCGGTGACACCTCTGTGTGTATTATTTTTAATTATTCCGCTTATATTTTGGTTATCACACATCAGATGTTGTTTTTTTAAGACTTTTGTCATGAAAACGCTTGTGTGTAGGACTTAATTTCTTATGCATCTCATCCCAAGCCTCAGTTGCGAATTCCAAAACATAATTTTAGAGCTCGTGAAGGAGGATTGAGCCACTGATGCAGTTATTAATGCAGTGAGTTATTAGCGAGAGAGAATTAGCTGAGTCTGTGTCTCTCAACGGTGTTCGGCATCAGCGTCTCTAATAGTGAAACTGTAAGTTGATCTGCTTCAAGAACAGCGCCGGTATTTCCTCGCTAGTGAGAAATGTCATGTAGATTTCAAGTTGTTAAACTATTTTACTGATAAAATCCTCAGAGCAGCGCTGACAACACGTTTCTGTGCGAGTGTGTGTCCGTACTGTGTGTGTTTGAGCACGAGAGAGAGAGAGAAAGAGTTTGTGCTTTCCGTACATAATTACAAAAACATGGAAATAATTTTCTTTACTTTGATAGCACAGTTCATTCAATAGGGGCCAAGCAGAGAAGCTACCAAACACCTCCACGTTTTCCCTATTTAAATACAGTTACTCGAGTAGTGTAATTCGACCTAGGACGGTGACGCAAAACAAAACGTTGCGCTTTTCTAAGCGTGTAAAGTGGATAACTATATTGTATGGCGGAATACCATAGCAAGTGCTTGGGAGCACTTCGACTTGGCGCAGTAATATCTTCACTCGTGAAAAATCCTCTCACCGGCCTCCGTTCACTCTCCCAGAAGATATTACTGCGCCAAGTCGAAGTGCTCCCAAGCACTTGCTATGGTATTCCGCCATACAATATAGTAGGGGTGTAACGGTACGCAAAAATCACGGTTCGGTACGTACCTCGGTTTTAAAGTCACGGTTCGGTTCATTTTCGGTACAGTAAGGGAAAGAAATGCAAAACATTAAACTGCTGGTTGTTTACTATAAACTTTTTTTTAACAATTTGTTTACACTTTTTTTAAACACAGTTTTTAATTAAATATAATAAATAAAAAAGAATAATAAATAAAATACTGCTGCAAAGTTCTCCACTAAATAAAATACTCTCAAACCAATATTGGCCATGACGCTAGCTAGAGAGAGGAGAGAGAGAAAACAAATGCTCGACAGGCATAAAGATATTTATGTCCGACCCGAAACCGACAGTTAAAATCCCTTTTTTTCTCTCATACTAATGACACGTGTACGTTTGTTTGTGTGGAAAGCCCGCTTTTATTAAGCAACTGAAAGGCATTTGGAAATGTCAACAGGACAAGCGCATCAGCGCGCACGGAGCAACAAGCGCTCTTAACACAGGCGCGCATCATGCACATGTTTCGTTGTCACAGCAACATAAACAAATGTCCGCACACAGGAAGACAGATGTTATGGTAATATTTTGCATGTATTTTAATCACAAAAATGAACGTTTGCATCAAGTGAAAGCATCAGGCACATTGGCTACCTACATAATAAGCTGTTTTAAGTGTAAAATGTTCAATGCCTTATCGCGCTGATGTGACCGAGCCCGACCCGAACCCGAACATATCTAAATATCTGTCCGAACCCGGCCCGTACAGTTGTACAGTGCGCGCTCAAGTGCAACACGGAGACTTCCGACACTTAATATGTTCGTGTGGAAACCCGGAATTGACCTATGTTCCGCAAACAAAACTAACCTAATTTACGTGAATGATTGCAATTTGCATTCGGTACACATGTGCACCGTACCGAAAGTGCTGTACCGAAACGGTCCGGTACGAATACACGTACCGTTACACCCCTACAATATAGTTATCCACTTTACACGCTTAGAAAAGCGCAACGTTTTGTTTTGCGTCACCATCCTAGGTCGAATTACACTACTCGAATAACTGTATTTAAATAGGGAAAACGTGGAGGTGTTTGGTAGCTTCTCTGCTTGGCCCCTATTGAATGAACTGTGCTATCAAAGTGTCACGGCGCGCCAGAGCGATTAAGTGCACGCACTGAGACGAGAGCGGTATGTATCAACTCGTCTTTAAGTTAAGGGAATAACATAGTTTAATATGAAAAAACGGTAGAGTATCCCTTTAAAGGGTTAGTTCACCCAAAAATGAAAATAATGTCATTAATGACTCACCCTCATGTCGTTCTAAGCCCGTAGGACCTCCGTTCATCTTCGGAACACAGTTTAAGATATTTTAGATTTAGTCCGAGAGCTTTCTGTCCGTCCATTGAAACTGTATATACAGTATACTGTCCATGTCCATAAAGGTAATATAAACATCATCAAAGTAGTCCATGTGACATCAGTGGGTTAGTTAGAAGTTTTTGAAGCATCGAAAATACTTTTTGGTCCAAAAATAACACAAAATAAGACTTTATTCAGCATTGTATTCTCTCCCGGGTCTGTTGTGAATCCTTCACAGTTGCGCTGATGACGTGTTATCTGGTGCGCCCGAGCTTCATTTACAGTCTGAGGGAGACGCACGCTATATTCAAGCTATTCTACATTGTTTGCGTGGATATCATTTTTTTAATGGTGCGTAAATGTGCATGTCGCGGATGAGACACTTTTACAGCGTGCGTCTCCCTCAGTCTATAAATGAAGCTCGGGCGCACCAGATAACACGTCATCAGCGTCTTACGCCATCAGCGTCACTGTGAAGGATTGACAACAGACCCGGGAGAGAATACAATGCTGAATAAAGTCTTATTTTGTGTTATTTTTGGACCAAAAAGTATTTTCGATGCTTCAAAAACTTCTAACTAACCCACTGATGTCACATGGACTACTGTGATGATGTTTATATTACCTTTATGGACACGGACAGTATACTGTATATACAGCTTCAATGGAGGGACAGAATGCTCTCGGACTAAATCTAAAATATCTTAAACTGTGTTCCGAAGATGAACGGAGGTCTTACGGGCTTAGAACGACATGAGGGTGAGTCATTAATGACATTATTTTCATTTTTGGGTGAACTAACCCTTTAAAGGGAAAAATCGGTCTTTACAACTTTCACTTGTAACAGAGTCGTATCTGTACTTTCACTTGAGTAAGGAGGTTGTGTACCTTTGTCCACCTCCTGCTTCACTCGCTCATACACTAAAGATGAACGAGCCAACGAGGGGCGAGTCAGTGTGTCGTTCATCTTTAGTGTATGAGCGAGTGAAGCAGGAATGAGTGCGGTCCGCAGCTGTCGTCTCCGGCGGAAGGAGTTAAATGGCTTTGCTCCATCATGAAAATGACCCCTGGCTCACGTCCCACTCGCACTGCTGCGCTGACCTTGTGTTTTGCGCTTGACCGTCATATGCTCCAGAGTAACGAGAACCCTGACCCTGCTGTGTGTCTCATCGGCACATCCCAGTGAGATATACGTGTCGTCATCCATATATATCAATAAATGCTTCAAGTGACAGAAAATTGGCTGTTTTTCCCTCTTAAATGCGCATTAAAAATTATTTACAAAGAAATTATAACTTTTATTCTGCATGGATGCATTAAATTTGATCAAAACTGACAATAATGTAAAAAAATAAAGGCTGTTCTTTTGAACTTTCTATTCATCAACGAATCCTGAAAAATAAAATGTTTCACTGTTTCCACAAAAATATTAACGGTTTTCACCATTGATAATATCATAAATGTTTCTTGAGCATCAAATCATCATATTACACTGATTTCTGAAGGATCATGTGACACTGAAGACTGGAGTATTGATGCTGGAAATTCAGCTTTCACAGGAATAAATTACACTTTACTAGATATTCACATAGAAAATATTTCACAATAATACTGTTTTTAACTGTGTGTTTGAGCAAATAAATGCAGCCTTGGAGAGCAGAAGAAACGTCTTGTATGAAAAAACATAAAACTAAAAATGTACCTGTAGAATATGTCTGTGTGTGTGTGTGTGTGTAAAATCTGTCTCTGTCTCCTCTAGAGATATATTGAGTATGAGGACTCGCAGGAGCAAGACAAGAAGGATCTACAGAACCGTGTGCAGCTTCTGGAGGCTCAGACCAGACAGATGGAGCTCAAGACCAAGAACTACGCGGATCAGAGTAAGTCACCCGCGTTCCCTCACCTCAGCTGAAAAAATAAGCTTTTCATTGATGTGTGGTTTGTTAGGATAGGACAATATTTGGCCGAGACACAACTATTGAAAATCTGGAATCTGAGGAGCAAAAAAATGTAAACATTGAGAAAATCTCCTTTAAAGTTGTGCATTTATGTTCACGATTGTGCTGCATTCACTCACAAAAATACATGTTTTATATATTTACGGCAGGACATTTACTAAATATCTTCATGGAACATGATCTTAATATCCTCATGATTTTTGGCATAAAAGAAAAATGGATAATTTTGACCCGTACAATGTATAGTTGCTATTGCCACAGATATACCCGTGCGGCTCCAGACTGGGTTTGTGATCCGGACTCCAGGGTCACATTTTATTAGCCGCTGACCCTGGAAACTGTGCCGGTCTTGTCTTGCTTGACTCAAGCACAGCTTAAGACACGGAGGATTGTGTGTTTCTGATCGCACGCCGTGACGGTGAATGAAGTGACATTATGTTGTTTCTTTGCATAATTTAGAGGCCCGAATATTCGCAGAAGATATTGGGAATCTGAAGAAATTGTGTATTACCGATATATTACTGTTATACACTACAGTAGAATTTATACGAGAAATACGTCTCAATGTAATAATATACTAACACTAATATATTTTAAGGAATAATTTTAACAGTAAAGCTCTGTTGTGCACCACTTTGAAAAGTTTCATTTCATATGATTAAAAGATTAATTAAATAAAATAAATTTTTAATGGCTTCATTTGATTGCCAGAAAAATTTAAATACACAATACAGAATTTCTGGGGGAAATTAATCATAGAATTGAATCCTAAATCAATGTTTTTAATCAAATTGTTAAATAATTGAATATTAAAATCTAATTAAACCATTGAAATGGAATCCAGAAAAGAGAAAACACAGAATTTGGTCCAAAAATATATTTTTAATAAATTATTGATAGTTTCGTGGTTTCAATTAATTAGACGTACTTTCTGATTTCTAATTTTTTTTTTTTAACCCTTAAAATGGGAGTCCATAAAAATATAAACTGGGGAAAAAATGGAATCCAGAAAGATTTTGGAATTAGGAAAAAAATAAAACGTATTTCATAGGGCCGTACCACACACACACACACGCACACACGCACACACACACACACACACACACACACACACACACACACAGTGTTTAACTGAGAACGGGCTGAACTGGATTACAGATTAAGGGCTGCTGAACTCGGCCACATGATGTGTGTATGACCGTGTTTTACTGCCAGGCTCGGTACTTTACGTAAACACTCCTGTCAGGTGACACACACACACACACACACATCTACTGAATCTCATCTCTTCTCTCAGTGTCCTGAACGAGGATTAAAACGAGGATTGTTCCCTGTATTTCAACTGTATTTCAACATTCTGGTTCAATCAATTGTGTTTGTGCAGGAACTTCCCATTTTGTGGTTAACGGAAATAGTTTTCTATTCCCCTTCTGTAACCATTAATGTTAAAGGGGTCATATAATGGTACCTGCACTTTTACAAGTTGATTGCACTGAAATGTGTGTTCACAACCATCATATAATGATAAAAATCCATCCAGTGTTTTTTTTTTTAAATCTCCTTATACGTCTCAAATCGAGCCGTGTGACCATGTGACGTCACAAGCCCCTCCCACAATTGTTAATTGACAGCAGCGTTCCAACACAGACCCGTCCTGAGCGAGCTCATCATAGTTCATGTTAGTTTGCGCGAATCATTTCTCACCAGACTGCTTTATAAACGCGGGTCAGTAACGTTATAAAGCTGGTTTTGCTAAGGAGCTGCTCCTGAAAAAAGAATCGGTTCCAACTATTCGTGTTCCTGCCGCACCTCCAGAAGAAGTGAGTGAGTGCAAAGTTTTATTCATCGTCACTGACAAGCCTACATTTACCGAAAAAACGTTTGTCATGACCATTAGCTATAACATCAATCGGTCAATGAACTAACAAACACATCAGTAAACACATAGCGTTCGTATCTCACTGCCAGTACATACAAAGATAGATCAACGTGACATTACGTTAGCCAACCATTCAGAAACGTCCTGTTCGAGCCTTAAAGGTTGGGTAGGTAAGAATTATCTAAAGAACTTTTTTTCAAATTGGCTTAAACTGTCTTTATATACCAATACATAATTAAAATGTAAGTACTTTGGAAAAGAGAGTATAAACATTGAGTGACTCTAGTGTATTTAATCTTCAAAAAACACAGCTCATTAATTCCTACCGGGACGAAACAAGTGATTGGCTTGCGCGACTGTCACTCTCCGTCGCCATGACTACCGCCGCTATTACTGGCTCTGCCCACGTGCGCGCAGTCGCGCACCCATTTTTAGGCGGGAGTGAATGGAATTAATGAGCTGTGTTTATTGAAGATTAAATACACTAGAGTCACTCAGTTTTTATACTCTCTATTTCAGAGTACTTGCATTTTAATTATGTATTGGTATATAAAGACAGTTTAAACAAATTTGAATAAAAGTTTTTTTAGACAATTCTGACCTACCCAACCTTTAATTGACCAATGGCTAAGCCACGCCCCCTCCACTCACTCGGACAGTCCACATTCGGTGACCGGCGCTATGGCAGATTACAGTAGGACACAATTCACAGGAGGCAATTGATGATTTTTGGAGACTGAAAGATTATATATCATCTCGAAGTCACCAAAAAGGCCTTAACTATGGATTGGAGGGATATATTAATAATGTTATTGTTGAGAAGGTCGATGAAAAGCTTCAGCTCCAGGCAAACATTTACAGGTCAACGTGATAAACCACAAAAACAAACACAAAGTTCCCCAGTTGTTCTGGTAGAAAATTGTCTAAAATGTTGTTCTTCAATATGTAATTAATGGTTCATGATCAAATTAAATGTACAGGTCTAAGTTGTGTTTCCAGGACAAGCCTTTTTACCCTCTTTACCGAGAGTAGCGTTAGTAGCGACCTCTCCGCTAGCGTGTGCTACAGTATTTACATGAGCCATTCAGCACAACATGCTAACATTAGTTATCTCGGTTATTTACAGATACATTAATGAAGCTAAGAGACATGATGTACAACGCAGCTAGTAGCTAACGTTAACGTTTTCTAATGTTAGCCTAACGTTACGTTAGAGATGTTAAAGATAACGTTCAAATACGTTGTTGACTTTCCTTAGCACAGATGTAGACATCCTTGTTTAATGTATCCAGGTTTAGTTGGTGTTGTGGTCTCCCGCATAACTTAACCCAGAGCAGACTCTGATCTCGGCTGAGATGTGGTTTGGGAAAGGGTCGTCCAGCCTCTCGGGACACCTGTGTCGGAGTTGATGTTCCCCATGACACCGTTTGACTATTTTACACTTAAAATGACAATAAAAAACATATAAAACGAATGAAAACTGACTAACTGCAATGCATTTCAATGGACGTGGAAGCAGAGAATGTCCGAGTGTATTGGGTTAGCTATGTGCACTGTGATTGGTTCATCGCGTTTGGGGGCGTGGCTTAGTCATAGGTCAATAGTCGAACTTCTTCGGGGCCGTCGTCTTGTTCTGGGTCCGACTCCGGTTCAAATTGATACGGTTGCATAGATGTGTCCTCAGAGACTCCCGCTGCCATTCTTACTCCTCAACTGTTGTCAAGGCAACACTCCACGTGTGTCCACAGACCAGAGGGGCGGGGCTAGCACAGCTCATTATCATTTAAAGACATATGCACTTAAATGGCGTGCTGAAAACTGAGCTGTTTTTGACCTGGTAAAATTAGCGTTTTCTTACAATACTAATGAGAATTTTTTATTAAAGTATATTACAAACTTTTCATTTAGACCCTAAAGAATCATATTAACTTGTACAAAAATGGCATTATATGACCCCTTTATTTAATTCACTCACCATGTTCCCATTGCTAAATTTCAAATGCTTAGATTTATAGCATATCAAACTTACAAAGACTTTCTCATTTCTACGTTGTTTGTAGCCTGGGAAAACCCAGACCACTCTCAGTTGTAACTGAGTAAGGGTCTGGCAAAGCTCCATAGACAATTCATTTCCACAGGGGCGTCACCAACGGACGTCGGATAGATCTAAAACCAATCAGAGCGATGAATGACATGACGTATGCAGAGCGACGGAGAAACATCTCGAGACTCTCAGCAATTCTCTGTTTGTGTTAACGAAAATGACCATTTTAAATCGCTTGAAACAGACGCGATCGCTGATTCGAACGAGTGATGTTGTGATGTTCCACGACGGCATCCATCTCTGTAATGTACAAAATCTGCGTCACCGTCTCTGCTCTGTCGTCATCGTGTAAAACGTTTCTGATTGGTGCCGCGATTTCGGCGGATTGGAAATGGGTTTCAATGGGCTCTTTGCCAGACCCACTTGCAGAGCAAATCTAAATTTGCCGGAAGTGGTCTGGGTTTTCTCAGGCTACGTTGTTTGTACAATTTCTTTTAAAATTAGATTTTTTTTTTTCTCCCCAGGAACCACAACCGCTTTTGTTGCCATGGAGATTTAAAATCTTTAATGCAACTAAAAATGTAGATATAATAGTCAAGGCATGTTTTCAGCACTGTTGTCAGTGAAAGCTAGGAAGAATGATATTTACTTGTGTTTTGCTTATGCAGATACACTACCTTTCAAAAGTTTGGGGTCAAAGTTCATTAAAATTGATCAAAAGTGACAGTAAAGACATTTATAATGTTAAAAAAGATTCCATTTAAAATAAATGCTGTTCTTTTCAACTTTCTATTCATCAAAGAATCCTGAAAAATTAAAATGTATCACGGTTTCCACAGAAATATGAAGCAGCACAACTGTTTTCAATAATAATCATAAATGTTTCTTGATCATCAGATCATCATATTACACTGATTTGTGAAGGATCATGTGACACTGAAGACTGGAGTAATGATGCTGGAAATTCAGAATTTGATCACAGAAATAAATTACACTTTACTGTATATTCACATAGTAAACAGTTATTTTAAATAGTAATAATATTTTAAAATATTACTGTATTTTTGATCAATTAAATGCAGCTTTGGTGAGCAGAAAATATTTATTTCAAAAACATAAAAAATGGGACAGAAATGGAACATAAAACATTTTAATTCTAGAAAAATGTGCCAAGTTAGGAATACAGTGAACAATTTTGAGTTATGAACACATTTTTTGAACCGATTCAAACTGATTTATAGAAAGTAATCTTACACTATCGTCACTATCGTTACATTAGAGATGGAAGATGTGAGACGAGGTTATGAGGCTTGATAGTCAAATTTAAAACCCATTAATCATGAATATTTGATTATGATAGTCCACAAGAACTCCTGCTCCTTCCTTTAATCCATAGTCATCAGGTCACATGGGAACTTTCTCACTGTTTCAAAACAATGTTAATGTGTCACCCTGGACCACAAAACCAGTCACATGGGTCTATTTTTTGAAATTGAGATGTATACATCATCTGAAAGCTGAATAAATAATCTCTCCACTGATGTGTGGTGTGTTAGGATAGGACAATATTTGGTCGAGACACAACTATTGAAAATCTGGAATCCGAGGACCAAAAAAATGTAAACATTGAGAAAATCTCCTTTAAAGTTGTGCATTTATGTTCACGATTGTGCTGCATTCACTCACAAAAATACATGATTTATATATTTATGGTAGGACATTTACTAAATATCTTCATGGATCATGATCTTAATATCCTCCTGATTTTTGGCATAAAAGAAAAATGGATAATTTTGACCCATACAATGTATAGTTGCTATTGCCACAGATATACCCGTGCGGCTCCAGACTGGGTTTGTGGTCACATATCACCATTTAATGTATGTGTGAACTTTTCCTTCTATATTGTTGGGATGTATTTATCACAGGTTTACCACAGTTTTAGTGTTATAACGCATTATAATGAGAGATATCAAGTTTCCTGCAGTTTTATTTGTGTGTCAGTACTGACCCCTCCTGGCTGTGTGGTGTTACTACAGCGTGTAACTTCTGATCCGTACAGAAAAGCCTCTCCCTCTGAAGCTAAAATCACAGTAGACCTGAATTTAAACACATAAAAATATAAGTAAACATTCCTCTGTTTTTTTTTTTTCAGTTGGACGATTGGAAGAGCGGGAAGCCGAGCTGAAGAAAGAGTACAATGCCCTCCACCAGAGACACACAGAGGTGAGAACCGTGCGCTTGTGTGAACCATGCATGTGCATGTGTCGTCAAACAGTAATGTGAGCGTTTGTGTTCACAGATGATCCACAGTTACATGGAGCACTTGGAGCGAACCAAACACCAGCAGCACACGGGGGAGACGACAGACACGGGCAATCAGAGCCGAATCAGGTGAGAGTGAGCTCTGACCTCGACTACATGACCTTTCATCTTATATATCATCATATTGATCACCTACACCAGTGGTTCCCAACCTTTTTTTGTCTGAGACCCCCTTTTTCACAAGAAAATATTTTAGGGCCCCCTTTACATTTAATGATATTATCGCTCTTGTAAGCTTGCAGCAAGGATGACAAATTATGTTGTTTTCACACAAACGGTATGTTTACTATAACCAGATATGTTTATGCACAAATAATAGCCTATAATATTGAAAATTCAATAACAAAAACATCAGTAGGCCCTTTGTAATTTAAAAACGTAAGCCTAGGAGTAGCCTATAAATTGGCCCTATTTGAAATGCAATAACATTATTCACACTGGTGTGTAGGTAAAAAGAAAGAATAGGTTATTACTAACTGACTGCTGTCTGGGGCCTCAATACTTGCATGTTATTTGTGAGGCTTTATCAATGTGTGAGGCTTTATTTTTTACGCTTTTGGCGCTATAGCGAGCGATTATAAACGTGCGTTTATTAACAGCGTCTTCCAGAAGAACATTGTAGCCGGAACTACTTCTCTCTGTGTACGTCTATGACGAGTCACGCTGGTCCTGGGCTACTCCACATCCGAACCAGTGTAAACTAGTCCCAATGTAAACACTTATTATAGGAGTACCATAGTGGTTCAGGATAAGACAAAAACACGGATTGGAAAATGGATTCATGATGAACTCGCTCATTATATACATTTTGAACAGAAAAAAGTTAAGGACTTTTATTTAATGCTCATTGCTCAAAACTTTTCAAAATAGGACACGACCCCCCACAGAGCTCGCTGAGGCCCCCTTGTGGGCCGCGACCCCCTGTTGGGAACCGATGACGTACACGGTTCAAAACAAGCTTCTGTGTGTATAGAGCCAGCTATAACCAGCTATTTTTTTAAATTGAGATTGATACATCACATGAAAGCTGAATAAATAATCTCTCCACTGATGTGTGGTGTGTTAGGATAGGACAATATTTGGTCGAGATACAACTATTGAAAATCTGGAATCTGAGGAGCAAAAAAATCATCAAACTCCTTTAAAGTTGTGCATTTATGTTCACGATTGTGCTGCATTCACTCACAAAAATACATGTTTTATATATTTACGGTAGGAAATTTACTAAATATCTTCATGGAACATGATCTTAATATCATAATGATTTTTGGCATAAAAGAAAAATGTATAATTTTGACCCATACAGTGTATAGTTGCTATTGCCACAGATATACCCTTGCGACTCCAGACTAGGTTTGTGCTCCAGGGTCACAGATTTTATGATATTTATCACCTACACAGTCAGAAACAAGTCCCATAACTAGCTTCTGTGTGTATAGAGCAAGCTATAACTGCGGCCTTTGTAATATTTGCTTGTTTCTTACTCATTTTGGGGTGCTGATACCAGAAACAGTGCTTGTTTTGCTATAGGTGAAGGAGAGTCTTGCATAGAAAACCAGCCATAAACACACTATTTGTTCAGTTCTCAGCCATTTTCACACGTATGATATTTCATGCCTAATCCTGATTACAAGCTTAGATTTATGGCCAGTGACTGAAGAAGAAAAAATGCACTTCATCCAAAGTTCCAAACAATGACAGAAAATTACAGATTTTTTGAAAAATCAACTCCTTTGCAGTTATAATGATCCCATAATTTACTCTATCAAGCCATCCTATTCTTCTTCCAGACGAACACGATCAAGAGTTATATTAAAAAAATATCCTGGCTCTTCCCAGCTTTATAATGGGAGTGAATGGAGGATGAGATTTTGAAGCCCAGAAAAGCGCATCCATCCATCATAACAGTAATGCACACGCCTCCAGGGGTTAATAAAGGCCTTCTGAAGCGATTTTTGTAAGATAAATATACATATTATAACTTTATAAACTATAAAGTTATAAATCGCTCATTAAGACCTTTTACTTTGAGAATTGTGTCATAATTTACCCGCCCTCATGGCCGTTGAAGCCTAATAAATTCTATGTTGAATCAAATAAAATATTTATATCTTTTTGTGAAGTTTTTGTAAAATTCGATGTCAGATTAATTTGCCATTTAATTAGATTGATTAATCACCACATTGTGTATTTAAGTAGAGACAATGTAATCACTTGACAGCCGTAATATTTATGTGTACTTTATTTATTTATTTATACATAATTTGAAAAATAATTCTAATTTTGTGAGAGAGAAAAACTGCATCACGGAAAGTTTTGATTGATATATTTGAACAGATGCTTCATCAAATTAGGTCATATTAGGCCTTTTTTCCTTTCCAAATCAACTTATTTTTTTTTTTTAAGATGCAGGGGTGTGTTATTAATAATTTTCACTTTAATATTTATGACAATTCCATTACTGTTCCCCATCAATCTGCTTTGATTCTGCACTTAAATAACCCATGTGAGGTCTCCCACATAAAACGCGTGTGTGTGTGTGTGTGTGTGTTTATTTATTATTTTTGCATGGCTTTTCCAAACATTTGAATTAATATGAAGCATTCCCCATAATGGCGATCCTAAAATATAACGGCAACTTTGTGAAGATATAGCAAACCCTTTTATTTGACATGATCACGTTTCTACAGTAATCCCATAATCCTCTCTGCTCACGGACCCTCTGATCGAGTGCATCTATAAAGCTGCGGTCTCGTCCTCATAAGCGGCGTGTGATGCTCACAGCGTTTCCAACATGGCTCAGTTTAGGAAAGGGCTTCGGTCTGGGAGTGTCGAAGAAGCTTTTACGGTTTCATTCTGCTTTCGGATTAGGATATTAATTATGATTTTTCTATGACAGACATAGTATAATATACCAAATCTGTGAAGTGTTACAAAAAAGTGTTTTTACACTTTGTGTAGTAAAGTTTTCAAGAAGATTGTTCTTGTGTGTGATAAAACATCTACAACATATACATGATAAAAAATATTATATTATATAAATATATATATCATACCATACATTTATATAAACATACATTTGAATAGAATTAAAAAAGTTTCTCTAAACATTTTTAATTAATTTAGTCATTTCATCAATTCATAATTTAGTCAATTCATTTTTAATCATAAATTGTGGGGTCAGTAAAAACATTTTTTTAATTAGAAATGAATACTTTTATTCAGCTAGGAAGCATTAAATTGATCAAAAGTGACAGGAAGGACATTTAAGTAATAAAGTAATAAAGTAATAAAGAATCCTGAGAAATAAATGTATCAGTTTTCTCATAAATCTGAAGCCGCACAACTGTTAATAATCATACATGTTTCTTATAATTCATATTTAATATTTCTGTGTATGTTTGAGACACACACACAAAATCTTACTGTTTATTCATATTTTTGAATTAATTTGTTTTTGTATTTTTCATCTTCATTTAAAGTTGTATTAAAGTTTTAGTAGTTTTTTGTGTGTGTGATGTCTATAGTTTTTACAAATTTTATTTCAGTTTTAGATATGTTAGTACATCAAGTTAAAGTAAATGAAAATGAGAAATTTTGCTTTGATAACCAGTGGAAATAAAGTTTTTATTTCAGTTAAAATTTATTTTATTTCGATAAATTAAAATATTGTTCTATTAATTTAATAGTATTTTTTTATTTGATTTATTTTACTACAATAAGTTAAACCAAACGAAAATGAGAAGTGTTATGGCAACTAGCTGAAATAAAATAAGTTTTTATTTGACTTCAGAGTTTGTAGTTAACTATAATAACCCTGCTTGATCTGCATATTCAAATCAGTTCCCACAACCAATCGGCTGTGTGATGGAAACCGGAAAATGCATAGAGAATTAGCGCGCAAGAAACAGAGCGGTTCATTAATCAGCCGCGCAGAGGGAAAACAACACGCTAGGAAGGACAGCTGCTGCAAAGCCGGTCGTGTGTGTGTGTGTGTGAAGTGGATGATGTCACAGCACAGCAGTGAGAGGCTGCAGAGCACACACACACACACAGATCTGGTGTTGATGGGATCGCTGTGGCGTATCGGGGGCCGGCGGGCGGCCCGTAGCGTGTGTTGTCAGACATGAGTCCGGGTTTCGTGCTGCTGTTCGTCTTTGGCTTCGTGGGGGGGGCGGTGGTCATCAACTCTGCTGTTCTCGTCTCTCTCTCTGTTCTCCTGCTCGTGCATTACTCCGTCTCCAACCGCATGCCCGCCATCACACACTCCCTGCCCCGGATCAGCAGGTACGCACACACACACACCGCTGCTTTTAGCAAGAGTTTAGATGCCTCAGAAATGCAGCTATTTATTTATACTGTAAAAAGAAATGTGATAAGGAAACGATATATCGGCCACATATCGGTATCAGTCGATATGTAAATTTTTTATGTCTAAACTAAAAAGAAAATTAGGCCGATATATTAAATAATAGTGATAAATGATGTATTATGTCCTTCAGTTGAGATGCGCACTGTTTGACATGATAGTTTTAAGTTTGAAATATGATTGGAATCACTTTGAAAAGGAAAATAGAGTTCAGTGCGAACGTGTCTGTCATATCGGCTACATAAAATTATAATGAAAAAGTTATAATTGTGTGTTGGGACATGATGAGACTTTTGTTTTTGTAATCAGGCTCTCAAAAATTATATAAAAATTGGATTTAGATTTATCGGCCAATATATCGGTTATCGGCTTCCAAATATAAAGAATTATCGGTTACAGATATCGGCCAAAATTTTTATATTGGTGCATTCCTAGTGAAAATATTTACTTTCTATTATGCAACATTGCATTTTTTTCTTCGTTAGATAGATTTATTATTTATTTTAATCAAATTTATTCATTTGTTTTTTTTGTTCTCTAAACTTTTCCACCAACCCCAGTTTGAAAACCTCTTGCATTATTGGACTTTGCTTCTCTTCATCTTAAGCCTCTTTTTCCCTCTATTTCTGTCTTTGTAGACATGCTTTCCCTCCGTTACTCGGGTTACTGTTGTTCATCATGTGTCTGCTAGCTCTGGGAGAGAACGGTTAGCATTAGCAGTGTTGTGCAGATCTGAGCGCTCGTTTCACCGGATCCCCTTCTCCTTCTAACCGGGTTATTGTTCATTACGGCTTCAGTTTGTTCAAGTCTTCTGTTCATTCTTGCACTGGAGCTGCAGTTGAACACCTGATATTGAGACGCTTGGAAGAGCTTTCTGTTCTTTTATTCCAAGATATTAAACTGGTTTTAGTGTCACGTGTGATTATAATAGTGAAGTTCTGTTCCCCCAAAGCTGATATTTTCACACGCGTAGAGAGTTCAAGGCTGAATTTTATGAGCCTATCAATTCTAAGAATTAATATTTGCATAAAGATGATGAAAAATGTATATATATGTCTATATATATATATATATATATATATATATATATATATATATATATATATATATATATAAAAAGTTTTGGATCCGTAAGAAATTAATACTTTTATTGAGCAAGGATGCATTAAATTAATCAAAAATTACAGTTTATAATGTTAGACAAGATTCTATTTCTAATAAACGCTGTTCTTTTGCATGAATCCTTTCAAAAACATAATAAGACTTCCAAAAATTAGCTTAATATCTCTATACAAAATGTTTATTTTACTCTTATATTAGTGGTAATTCTGGAAAAGTTGACCGTAGACTTCTTATCATAAGCCAAGCTATTAAATGCATTGTATAATAAATATAATTTGAGTAAAATGGATAGAAAATGTCATTTGATACTCATCAAATGCCTATTTATGACTGTGTTATATATATTATTATAACCAGTGAACTTCAGTTGATGATATTTATTGATTAAATCTGATTTAATTGCTTTTAAAGCTCTAACTGATCCTGACTCGCTTTTTATGTTTTGATAAAAGGGAATTTGTGCTTTACTTCTGAACGCATGTAAAATGGGTATTTTTCATTAGTTTTTTGTCTAATTTAGTTGAAGACAACTGGACTTGCCTTGTTCTTGCAATCCAAACATTATATTAGTTGCTTTTGAACAATTTCTATTGGTCTACTTTTCATTCTGCTTGTATTAATGATTTGGAACAGAAACTTCCAGTCGGTGTTATAGAGCTTTTCATGAATTGAACTTTGGACCTGAAGTTTCTCAACTCTGTTAAAGCATGACCTTTACTGTGCGATTGACACGGCGTGTCCTGTGACGTGTGTGTGTGTGTGTGTGTGTGTGTGTGTGTGTGTGTGTGTGTGTGTGTGATTACAGCATGGGTATTGATGTACACGTCAGATAGAGATCCAGCACAGTACATGCAAGCCTCACTCATTGATTTACTCCCTTTTATTTTTTACTTAAAAATTGGCAAGAAATCAAAATGGACCCGGTTTACTTTTGTTAGTGGACATTAGTGTTGTGGTGAACAATTCACCCGTGCAATATTATAATTTTTATTTATTTATAAGAAGTCATGCACATAAACTATGATGGAAACACATTTACTGAATAAATCCTTCGATGTGCAACAAAACCCTCAGCGTCAGCTGTGATTGGATGACTGGAGTAACCAGCGGACCAATGGCGTCGCTGCATCTCTAATGTTGGTTTGGTGTTTCTGAAACGCCGGAGTCGAAGTGTGTGATCAGAATGATTTGGTATAATTCCCTCCAGAAGCGTCTCACACACGAGTGTGTTCCCGAACACCAGCATCCGAACGCTAGAGAACACGACAGCGTTTATTGATTCATTAATTTATGATGGAGGGAAAAAGTGCCTTTATTTATATTACGGATATTTTTCTTGCCAATTTCCCAGGAAGTGACGATTTTGTTCTCATAGGATTAAAAAGCTGCCTTATTTGCAAATGTTTTATGCCATAAGTGCATAAGACGAATGCATATGCACAAGTTAAATCCTCACTCTTGCATGCAAACCCGCTACTGAGGAGAAGCACTGGACTTTGCATTATCACTTCCTCAAATTTGGTTCTTGTTTCCAAGCCGTACTTTACCTTTTCTTTACTGTACAGTTTGAGCTGAATGGAGTGAATCCTGCTCACGTGAGCAGATCCCGGCAGAATGTGGCGTCAGCAGGTTCAGTCTGAATGCAGATCTATGACAACAGGGAGAGAGACAAAAGACATGTCTCTCCTAGAGGAGCTCTGGTGTTAGCGTGGCATCGAGTTGCTCTGGCTTCTTGCATGCAAAAACTTTCCATAGACATGCATTGAGACATGTAAGAATCAGAAGATCTTAAAGACTATTAAATATGTAAGAATTTTGTAATACAATATCCAACAATCACTTGCACAGTGTGATATATATCCTGCAGTTGTGTACTTACAATATCCCAAAAGTTCCCAAAGATTTTTAATTTCAGAGAACTTCCAATTTTAAAGGGGTCATGACATGTTTTTTTATTTTTTATTATTATGTTCCCTTAGGTGCAATTATAGTATTACTATAGTTTTTTTTTACAATTTTTTTTTAAAATGTAGTGATTTATGACCTTTTCCCACCCTGTTTCTCATCCTCTGATTCAAACAGTCTGTTTTGGGGGTGTTTCCCCTTTAAGAGTTCAGTGTTAACGCCCACTGTTATGATTGGCTAACGTCAGTGCCTATGCATCAATTATTAACACCCCCAGCCAGAACCTGTGCGGATTCGGCGCAACTGTTTAGTAGCGGGTGATGCATGCGAAGCGATGGCTCTTGCAATGATAAAACCTTATTATGTTTCATTACACCACAACAACGAAGACTGGATCAGCCCGTGTCCACATGGAAAGTGAAACACTTGAAAACGGATTATTGTTGCATAATTATCCTATAGCTTCATTTGCTAACAGTTTAACATTATTTAACTAATTCCAATGAAATGATAGGGTGTACCACGGTCAAAAATGCATGCACAGACAGGCCATCTTTGAAGATGCAGCATTGATAAAGGCAACATTTTTAATTTTCTATCACATGTAGGCCTACTAGAAAGGCGACATATTTTCAAGATTCTCTTATACAAATGTGTTTATATTAGCCATGGTAAAAAGTAAGTTTGCGTCGTCGTTATTGAGCCCAGAAGAGTCGGCACGGACTTATCTTTGAGCAACAGTTTTCTGGCAAAGCCAAGCATCATATTGGGATTTTTTCCTCAAAACAGTCATCCTTAAATGTATAGAACACTGCCGTGACATGTCCGCAAAAAATAAAGTGCATCCATTTTTCCCTGACGACTGGATCTTTCAGCGTATTTAAAAAGTAGTTTAAAGTTTTAAATACATTACTTACAGTTTGCGTCGTCGATGTTGAGCCCAGAAGAGTCGGCACGGACTTATCTTTGAGCAACAGTTTTCTGGCAAAGCTCAAAACAGTCATCCTTAAAATGTATAGAACAAACGCTTAAACTAACACTGCCGTGACTGAGACGTCCGCAAAAAATAAAGTGCATCCATTTTCCCCTGACGTCTGGATCTTTCGCAGCGTATTCAAAGATGTTGTTTGTCCACAGCCAGGAACAGCACATCTGCGGCATCGTAATTTCCCTGTACACAGACCCACTCGCTGTCCGTCCACTGAACACTTGTGAGGCGCGCGGCGCGCGGGCGCGACAATGATACGAAATGAGCGTAGTTGTCTTGCGCTTAAAGCGTAGTTGTCTTGTGACGGAGGCGGTCATATGCAAACGCTGGTACGTCACTTCGTACCGTGACGTCACTTCTTACCATGGATCCAGAACGAGCTGTATTTAGAGCTTGATTAAATAAATGATTCGTTTATAATGGGGAGGAAGTCTTAAGCTATGAAACTTGCAGGACGTTTTAATGGTACAAAGACCTCTTATATACCAAAAGATCAAGGCAAATTTGGTTTCTCATGTCATGACCCCTTTAAATAATTAATGGCTCATCCCTGTTCACTGTCGCCTGTCAATGACGTAACATCCGCGTTATCCCTGGTTTCTGCTCGTATGGCCATAGTAACCATGGTGACAGACGTGGACAACGATGTTACGTCTAGCGGCGCTCACGCTGTTGTTTAGTTCAAACATTATGGACCATGGCAAGCAGACTTTGGGACAGAAGGAGAAATAAAACGAGGATCAATATCAGCGTGGCGTTTGAGACGCCGAGGGCTAGCGTCCGCGACTAACTTCCACTCGACAGAGACGCAGAGAGCTAGCGTCCGCGACTAACTTCCACTCGACAGAGACGCAGAGAGCTAGCGTCCGCGACTAACTTCCACTCCACAGAGACG
Source organism: Phoxinus phoxinus (assembly GCF_949152265.1). Taxonomy (NCBI): domain Eukaryota; kingdom Metazoa; phylum Chordata; class Actinopteri; order Cypriniformes; family Leuciscidae; genus Phoxinus; species Phoxinus phoxinus. The sequence continues at coordinate 30,695,942 of NC_136896.1, forward strand.
CCGAGAGCTGGCGTCCACGACTAACTTCCACTCGACAGAGACGGCGAGAGCTAGCGTCCGCGACTAACTTCCACTCGACAGAGACGCCGAGAGCTAGCGTCCGCGACTAACCTCCACTCGACAGAGACGCCGAGAGCTAGCGTCCGCGACTAACTTCCACTCGACAGAGACGCCGAGAGCTAGCGTCCTCGACTAACTTCCACTCGACAGAGACGCCGAGAGCTAGCGTCCGCGACTAACTTCCACTCGACAGAGACGCCGAGAGCTAGCGTCCGCGACTAACTTCCACTCGACAGAGACGCCGAGAGCTAGCGTCCGCGACTAACTTCCACTCGACAGAGACGCAGAGAGCTAGCGTCCGCGACTAACTTCCACTCGACAGAGACGCAGAGAGCTAGCGTCCGCGACTAACTTCCACTCCACAGAGACGCCGAGAGCTGGCGTCCACGACTAACTTCCACTCGACAGAGACGCCGAGAGCTAGCGTCCGCGACTAACTTCCACTCGACAGAGACGCCGAGAGCTAGCGTCCGCGACTAACTTCCACTCCACAGAGACGCCGAGAGCTAGCGTCCGCGACTAACTTCCACTCGACAGAGACGCCGAGAGCTAGCGTCCGCGACTAACTTCCACTCGACAGAGACGCAGAGAGCTAGCGTCCGCGACTAACTTCCACTCGACAGAGACGCAGAGAGCTAGCGTCCGCGACTAACTTCCACTCCACAGAGACGCCGAGAGCTGGCGTCCACGACTAACTTCCACTCGACAGAGACGCCGAGAGCTAGCGTCCGCGACTAACTTCCACTCGACAGAGACGCCGAGAGCTAGCGTCAGCGACTAACTTCCACTCGACAGAGAAGCCGAGAGCTAGCGTCTGCGACTAACTTCCACTCGACAGAGACGCAGAGAGCTAGCGTCCACGACTAACTTCCACTCCACAGAGACGCCGAGAGCTAGCGTCAGCGACTAACTTCCACTCGACAGAGAAGCCGAGAGCTAGCGTCTGCGACTAACTTCCACTCGACAGAGAAGCCGAGAGCTAGCGTCCACGACTAACTTCCACTCGACAGAGACGCTCTTACATGAGCTTTATTAGACACGTGAGCAAATATACATAAAACTAATCAGTGTTATATAGCTCAACATGATGAAATGTTAGAATATGATCAGTGTGTTATGCTAATGTTGATCTAGCGTACTGCTAGTCTCATACAGACAAACTAACACAGAATAACATTATAACTTTAACACACTCAGATGCAGTTTAGTGTGATAGCGTAGAGCGAGTGAACAGCGCTGCGTTACCTCACAAGCTTCATTCGTCTAATAAACTGTCCTGTGAGTATTAATGCAGCACTTGTGTGTAACGTTAGTTCGGTAGATTAATGTCCTCATTCCTTTATATCCGCGGGACTCGCGTGTGGCGCTGATATCCGTCTCTCATTAGCACTCGCGCCTGCTTCACACCACAGTCATGATAAACACATCAGTGTATTCACTCATCCATAAACATTATTAGATCCATCGGCATGACGACAAGTTCCATAATTCCGTACATATTTAAACGAATATATTACATACTCATTACATGCAAAGTGAGATATTTCAAGCATTTATTTGTTATAATTGTGATGATTATGGCTTACAGCTATGAAAACTTTTCACAATATTCTAATTTTGAATTTGGAGTTTTCATAAGCTGTAAGCCATAATCATCAAAATTATAACAAATAAATGCTTGAAATATCTCCCTTTGCATGTAATGAGTCTATTTAATATATTAGTTTCACCTTTAAAGTTGAATTACTGAAATAAATTAACTTTTGCAACATATACAATTTTTTCGAGTTTCACCTGTAATTCAGAAACTTGTTTCCCAATACCCAATTGATATGAAATTGGTGTGAAAATGTTCACATCTGAATACAGGACTTATTTAATCCATTATGTTTCTCGCTCAAGTTTCCAATCGTATGTTTTGTGTGTGTTCTCAGGAAGGAGCGACCGGTCTCTCTGGGTGTTTTCTCATTGCCGGGAAGCGATGCGATGAGCCCGGATCTGCATAGGGAATCTGTGGAGACGCCAGGGACAGACACATGGAGATATAACAATCTCAGCCACCCTCGATCCAACACCAGCCTCAAGGTGAGAAACACACAGATTGACCCACTGTTTACTGGTCTCACAGCCCCAGTGTGGGAGCGTGTGGGCAGAAATTGATCTCATTTTTAAAGTCCCCCTGTGTTGAAAATCAAGTCTTTTAATGTAGTTTATGTGTGTATGTGGTGTTATTAATCTGCTTTAACACACACCATGTGTAAGTTCATAAGTCGACAGCATTGCTGAGTATTTTCTGCTTAAAACTGCAGTGAACCAAAGACAGTCTCAAAAACACGGTTTGAAATTGCTGGTGTTTCTGACGTCACACACTACCGTGTAACCAATCAGATCAACGTGTGATCGCCAACCAGTGGATCTCTGAGTGAGTGAGTGAGTGGAGACGGGGCTCATTTGCATATTCATAGAACCGCACACACTACTAAATGAGGCAAGGGTGTCGAGTTACATTCAAGATATTTTAAGACATGAAGAATTTTGTTCAAGGAAAAAACACCTAAATATGTTATTTTGGTGAGTTTTAAGTGATAAATGTATTGACTACAGGGGGACTTTAAAGACATTAGGGCTGGCTTGACAATATCGATTTCTCGATTTTACACTATTATCATTTTAAAGATTTAAACCCAAGATCTGTCTTTTGGTGTGTGTGCTGGTTTGAGTTGATGCAGAAACTAAACAGAACACTAACATTATTTGTAGCGCCTGCCATCCAATAATTACTATAAGCTTTTTTGCTTTGATGCTTTTGATATGAAATAAAGTCTCAGATTTCAATTCTGTCAATATTATCATAGAAGTCAGGGACAATAAATGTGTGTGTGTGTGTGTCTCTTTAATGTGTAATATGTGACAGATCGATGTAGAACCGATCATCTCTTCCTCTTCACTACTAGTTACAGCCGCAAATAAACATTAATAAACATCAGAAGGAATGATGAAAGATACAGAACAACTGAAATCAATCATGTCTCATAATCCATGAATCAGTGTTTCAACCGCAGAAAGTATATTTTGGAATAAATCTGTTATTAAAACAAGTTTTTTATGACAGATGCCATGTTTAGATTTAAAAAACAAAACAAAAATCACCCTTAACTCTACCAGACATATATCAAAATAAATCAATCGCTAATCAATATCAGAATCGAATCAAGAGCTTGTGAATCGAAATTGAATCATGAAGTGTGTGTCAATACCCAGCCCAACTAAAGATTGATCACGTTGTGTCATCTCAGAAGAGAGAGAGAGAGAGAGAGAGAGAGAGAGAGAGAGAGAGAGAGAGAGAGAGAGCGCTTCCCCCTCTGAAAGGAACATATGTTAAAGAAGCCTGAGCGAACACTGCCTGCGGGAAGGAAGTCTGCTGTGCCCTGCATGCTTAAACAGAGCCCTAACAAGGCCTCGCATGCTCTGGATCTTCCCTGTCCTACAGAGACCCACGACTCTAGGCCCCTTCATGCATATTCATGTTGATGAAGTAATCATGTGCCTTCACCCTCTTCCTGCCATGTTTATGTTCTCAACCCTCTAAACTAAAGACAAACAAACCACTCAACTCATGTGCACTGTTTTTTTGTTTGTTTACATAAAGCTCATTGGAATGTTGGTTACAAGAAAGTTCAATTTTAGTCTTTCTACTTCAAAATGTCACATTTAATATGATGCGTTACTTTCCATTTTAGTGCATTTTTACATGTTTGTCTGTTTTTAGTGTGTAATGTTGCGGTTTGAGCATGAAAAAGTTCTGCAAAGTCCCTCCAGCATAAATTATTCTCTATCAGTGTCAGTGTTTCTGAACTTCTGAAACGCCTCCATTGTAAGTCTTGAGTTTCTTCCGGGAACAAACACGTCACATTATTCCTCATTTAAATAATTAATGCGCAGATTAAAGGGGCGGGGCCTGGTTGAGTTAGTTAGTACTAAACTGGCAATTAAGGGGCGGGACATTTCCCAAACACACTCGAAGCACTCGACCAATCACAACACACTGCTCCAGCCGACCAATCAGAGCACAGTGTGCTTTTCAGAAGGAGGGGCTTCATAGAGACAGGAAGTAAACAGAGCGTTACTGACAGACTGGGAAGAGAGGAGCCGCAACAATGGAGAATATGAGGAAAATAATCAACATTCAAGCAGGAGTAGAGTCCAGAAACAACAGCAAGACTTTGTAAAAGGCCGTAATAGATTTCCTTAATTATTTGTGAAATTTACTATAGGGTTGTCACTCAAATTGCCCAAATTTTCACCATTTTGAGGAACAAATGTCCCAAGTAATTTGCCATTTGGGATTTTGGGAAAATCCATTTTGATTGACCACTAGACTTGCCAGATCTGAATCCATTTCTCTCCCCTTATTCGCATTGATTTGATCAGCAATGATGGCATTGTGGGTTTCTAGAGTAGACTGACCTTGAAGCCCGTCTCAATCTAGGCCTGATGCAGGAGTTTCTGAAGGATGCCGGTCATGTTTCAGCTGTCAGTCTGATGAGGAGCCACACAACAGAGCCAAAGACTTTAGATATACCGAGAGAGTGCACTCATATTACTAATAAATGGGAGAAAATGCAACATGAGCCACCAATTAATGTGCAAGATAGTGCAGAGCTGTAGGTGCTACACCCAGACAGAAACATCCCAGCGTTTGGCAGCTAATCAATATTGCCGAGTGATTGTTGCTTGGGCACTTTCCCATTGAAAATGGGCAATACATTTCTATTTGGATCATTTAGATTGGTCGTGGGCCCTGTGTCTCATCTGGTTGCCTGTTGACGGCAAAATTGCCCAAAAAGTTGCCCTGTGTATCATCACCTTAACTGACGCGGTTTGTTTTTGTTAGCTTATCCAGTACAGCACGGTGCGGCTACGTTGTTCATTTGAAAAACTGTAAAGAAAACCCTCTCAGTTGGTGGCAAAAATCGTGCACATTAAGGAAATTATATTTTATTTAAGAACAATTGTTTCATAATTTAATGCATTTAAAAAAACTAAATGTCATTTAATTTCAATAAGAGATGCAATGCTTGATTTGCCTTACCGTATTTTCTGGACTATAAGTCACACTTTTTTTCATAGTTTTGCTGGTCCTGTGACTTTAAATCATATTAACATAACATTAAAATTAACTCATACTGACGGAGATGAACCAAGAGAAAACATTACCGTCTACAGCCGCGAGAGGGCGCTCTAGTTAGCGGAGTTGTTCAGAAGCGACACAGAGGAAGAACTCAATGGATTCAGTGTTGAGGAGTGAGATCGGGAGCTTGGTGAACTTGCTTACCGGTAACTTGTTGGACTCGCTGGCTAATGTTAGTTTAGCCTATTCAGCCTCAGATATATGTTCTTTATGCTATTGTGGAGCTGAATAACTGTTAATGTGTTACGCTAACACACCGGACACCTTCAGCCTGTTGTTCTGTGTGCTGTTGTGTAGTTTAATAACTTGCCTTTCCAGATTAAATGTCTGTTCTTGGTCTTGGATTTTGTGAAATAAATTTCTAAATAAATGCGACTTATAGTCCAGTGCGACTTATATGTGTTTTTTTTCCTCTTCATGACACATTTTTTGACTGATGCGACTTATACTCCGGAATATATAGTCCGGAAAATACGGTATATTTGCGTATTGCGCTCGTTAACATTTAAGTATTGACGTTAGAATTCAAATATAATTCGAATTTTGCTAATATTTAAGAAAGAATTTAGCTTTTCGGCCATTTTGACAGGCCTAGTACAGTAGGTAAGCATCAGGCTCTTCAGTGAATATTTGATTTCTCATTATAAGGCCAGTGAGTTTCAGAAGCACAAAGGCACCATCAGACTCCCACTGTGGAGGGATACAGACTGGCCTTTGTGCGCTTCATGACTCTGCATTTCTCTCTATATCATCCTCCAGAGTCCCGGTCTTCTGGGAGAGATGAGAAACTAGGCCATGGCTTGCCGTCAGCCTCTCCTCAGGTTAAACGCCTCTGAGGGAAAGTGGGCACATTCTGCCATGGAAACGCCAGAGAGTCGGGGAGCATCTTGCAGAGGGTTTTGTTTTGCGCGCGCTTGTGCTTTTGCTGGTTTGTGCGCATATGTCAGTGAGAGAAAATGTCTGTGCTTGTGCAAAACCTATTGTCGGCTCCTGCCACTCGCTGTGGATTAGTTGCTCTTCAATAACCGATTGATTTTAATGAGAGCTTTGGTTCTTTTTATAGAGCACCAGGTGTAGTGCTGTTTTGAAAAGGCATATTAATAAAACATCTCATTATCAGAAGAGCTTGAGGGCAACGGCCGCTGTGTAGACAAAATAACAAAGCCACGTACTACTGCGTCAATAGAGAAGACGTACTGAGCATGTAATGATAGGAATACACTAATATTAAGGCACCTATACATATAATTCACTGCAGTTTGCAGCTGAAATAAACACTAGAGGGAGTAAAACACCTGCCATTTTGATTCCTCCTCACACAGATTATGATTACAGAGGCAGATTATTGACACGGTTGCTTCAGCAAGTGTGTTTTAATCTCAGGTGTGCTTTTGTTAACACTATTGATCAGGTTTAGTGTCTGTGCTGCATTATTTTTTAAACACGATAGAGCATTAAACTTTATCGTAATGCATTTCATTTCTGAAATGTCACGATATGTACAACAACCAATGTATTAAAAGGTTGCCAGATTCACGTTCATCTGTTTTGAAACAAACTATACGTGCTTTTAGTGCCACTCACTGAATATTTGACTTTGATAGTGTCGCAAAATGTTCAAGCAATGCACCTGTACATTTTGGCCAATACCGTTAACCGATAATTCTTTATATTTGAAAGCCGATAACGGATATATTGGCTGATAAATCTAACTCCAAATTTTTATATTTTTGAGAGCCTGATTACACAAACAAAAGTCTCATCATGTCCCAATCACACAATTATAATAATGTTCTCAGTATAATGTTATGAAGCCGATATGACAGACTTGCGCTTTACTGTATTTTCCTTTTTTGAAGTGATTCCAATCATATTTCAAGCAATTTAAAGCCATCATGTTGAACAGTGCGCATCTGAAGTGTCTCAGCTGAAGGAGATAATACATTATTTATCGGCTTTAATATATCAGACAAATTTGATTATTGCGCCGATAACATAACATTAAAAATGATCATATATCGGCCGATACCGATACGGTGGCCGATATATCGTGCATCCCTAGTTCAAGAAACTTAATAATTTTTCTAATAAGCCTGAGTTGATATTAAGGCATCAAAAAGGTTTTATTACAATGGCAAATAAATATGGTCTTTAAAGTCAACATGAAATAGAATGTTAATAATATCTGGTCTTATTGTGCATGGTTCATTGTTTTGTTGCTGTAAGGAAGAAAATGTCTTTCATAAAATGTAACAGCCGATCCTCTGCCTCAGAAACAACATTTGAGTTCAGAAATGCATCACATTATATGAATTAAATGGGTTCCCATTGTCATCTCATGTTAATGTCAAAGCTTAACACGTGTGCGTAGGTCCATAGAGGACAAAAATATCTGTGTCAAAAAACTGTCATAAAAATTTGAAGCTTGGAAGCACCGACTTAAGTTTGGTCTAATTTTAAAGAAGACTCTTGGTAGATTTATTGTTGAAGTAAAAACAAGTTTAAAAAGTGAAACCAAAACAAAACAAAAAATAGTTATAGAGGTTTATTTTATATAAAATATATATTTTAATGAAACATGTTGAACTCTAAAACTGCTAGAATCGAGCCAAAAATTTATGCAATTGGCATTAACACAGGCAAAATTATAAATAATTTTTTTTTGAAAAAGACAAATATGTCCATAAGGGTTCACAAGGGTTAAATTCAATCTGGCTTTTGATCGACCGTGAGACCCAGATTATGTGTAATCCTGGCCTACATTTCATTTTACCAGCTTAATCTGGATTTGACAAGCTGGCTCCTGATGCTTTTTTGGGGAAGGACCGTCCTGTTTTTCTCTTTATATACTGGCAATGCAGTTCCCATCAGCCACCTGGCAGAATAAAGTGCCACCAGTCATGTTTTCACTGTACGTTTCTCTCTGGGCAGTTGGAGGCGGACGGTAAGAGTTCACAGGACAGTTTGGAAACCCATTGGACCGACTCCAGTAAGGTAGCCGTCCGATAGTCCTGCCGTAATCTTCACGGCAGCCGCGGGGTAGCGTAGTGTGTGTAGTGTGTAGTGTGCAGTGTGTAGTTCACAGTGTGCAGTGTGTAGTGTGTAGTGTTTGGCTTGTCTCCACATCCATGACTGTTTTTGTCTGGATAGTTTCTTTGCATTCATCGCCCATATGTCCAGTCCACAAACTGCTGCCTGCAATTAGGATGTAACATATATGACCCTGGACCACAGAACCAGTCTTAAGGACAATATTTGGCCGAGACACAACTATTGAAAATCTGGAATCTGAGGAGCAAAAAAATGTAAACATTGAGAAAATCTCCTTTAAAGTTGTGCATTTATGTTCACGATTGTGCTGCATTCACTCACAAAAATACATGTTTTATATATTTACGGTAGGACATTTACTAAATATCTTCATGGAACATGATCTTAATATCCTCATGATTTTTGTCATAAAAGAAAAATGGATCATTTTGACCCATACAATGTATAGTTGCTATTGCCACAGATATACCCGTGCGGCTCCAGACTGGGTTTGATCCAGGGTCGCATATAAACATATATAGGATGTAACATATAAACCACTTATGTGGACTCACTAATGATGCCAATATCCCAGGTAAAGTTTCAGATTCGGTTGCGTTCAGCATCTGTGTGGTTGATGTTATCGTCTGCAATGTAGCTGAAGGAATATTCCTGGTTAATTTCAACGTCTAACTTCTAAAAATGAATAGGAAATATTGGTGTCCGTTGGTGCTTTTGTTTCATTTTTTGAAGCTTTTTTTTAAATCTCTATTAATTGTATTGAAAAAAATCTAGTAAACGATAACCTGGAATATTTCTTTAATTTTGTATGTTAATTATTATAGCACCAAATCATGTGGTGTTGTTTTTTTTGTATGTCAGTTTTTTTTCTCAATTACTGAACTTTCAGTCTTTATTTATGTGGTTAAAAGCTCAGTTGAATATACAAAATGGAGACTAAAAATGTTTTTTGCATTACATTATATAACATAATATAATAATCTTTCTAAATGAATCTGCATGCAGCATGTCTGTCCTCCGTACGGTATCATGGTGTGCTGATGACATTCTAGACTTGAATCATTCTGTTAATCTTCATGATTAATGTGGACAGTCCCATTTAGCGTATACAGGTGAAACTCGAAAAATGTGAATATGTTGCAAAAGTTCATTTATTTCAGTAATTCAACTTAAAAGGTGAAACTAATATATTATATAGACTCTTTACATGCAAAGTGAGATATTTCAAGCCTTTATTTGTTATAATATTGATGATTATGGCTTACAGCTTATGAAAACCTTTTCACAATATTCTAATTTAGAATTTTTCATAAGCCATATTCATCAAAATTATAACAAATAAAGGCTTGAAATATCTCACTTTGCATGTAATGAGTCTATACGATATATTAGTTTCACCTTTTAAGTTGAATTACAGAAATAAACAACTTTTGCACCATATTCAAATTTATTTATTTTTTAATGCCGCTGGTAATGCTTTATTCCACCTGGGTTTGTTTTCAGGAATATTCCTTTCTCAGATATGAGACCTATTATTAATCTGTGTATATATTGGATAAGTGGGAAGAGAAGTGGAACACGTGCAAGAATAATAAGTGAATGAAATTCATCCGGGAATTTCGAACATACTTTTAATCGCTCTTAAAACTAGATGTGATCCAGTGGTATTCACCAGATGCCACACAAGTTTGACTCGTGCCTTTTTACCTCTTAAAAGGTGAAGAACCAACTTTGTGTGTGTTTTGTAAGATCCCCTCTCTGTTAAACATATTGTATTGGGCTGTCCTGGGTTTAACACAAGTAGAGAATGCTCTTTTATGAAGTTATATCACTTAATTAGTAAGATTATGCCTGGAAAGGTTTTGGATTTTTTAGCATATGTTAATGAAAAAAAAAAAAAAAAATGATGACTTGTGTTTGTTTGTTTGCTTGGTTTTATTGTATTTATATGATATTTCTATTTTTGTAATTTAATTTTTGCCATGAAAATAGCCTTAGATGCTGACAGGCATCTATCTGTTATATAGCATCTATGACGATCCATCTATCTGTTGTTATCAGGATGAGCTTTCTGGCGCTGGTCGGGGACGGTCCAGACCCGAGTCTGACGTGCTCATGGTGTCGGTGGAGGAGGAGGCCGAGGGTTCGCACGGGAACACGGACTCGGGGAACGCTAAAGCAGACCGACTGAAGAACATCAGCGTACAGGAGGATAAGGCTTCAGAGACGCCATCCACAGGTGAATCAGTGCTGCGTCTCAGTTGACCCTTCGCAGGGAGTTTGATTGACAGGCGATCTAAACCAATCATAATCCATCATCCGCTGAATCCGCCATTTTTGTCGGACAGCGCAGTCAGGAGAGTTAGTAGATTAACGCTGGAGGATTTGAGCTTGAGAAGCGGAGTGTACTGACGTCTATCCGCGGTTAAAACTACATTCCTTCTGATGTTCATTCATGTTTATTTGATGCTATAAATGAACTAGAAGGAAGAGATGATCGGTTCACGAGTGAAAACGCTGACGGCGTGCACATGTGTATCACGTGTTTAATATGAAGAGAAGAGGACACAAGCTTTGGGACAAACTATCACGTCATGCGTCTTTAACGGTTGCTCTCTGTCGAATCCTGTCACTATAAACTGGCCTGTCAATCATCTCGTCATGCTGAGACTCTCCTCATAGTAATGCAGAATGATGCATTTAAAAGTTAATGGCCAAATGGATCTTTATAAAAGTCCACATTGTTATTGCAGATGAATAATAACACGGATAACGTTAAATTAATATTTTTTTTTTTATCAGGTTAAACTTTGATTAGTCACTCAAACCTTCTAAATATCGCCGTTACTAACGGCATTACTTTTTCCAGTAACGAGTAATCTAATTGATTACTCTTCTCATCTTAATAACGCCATTACCGTTACTGCCAAAAAATGCGGCGCGTTACTATAACTGATGAAGCTGATTTTTTTCATCAGACCAACTAGATCTCTGAGCGAGAGGCAAATACTTTTTTTACTGTTCTTCCTTGGTTAGTGGGCAGAGCACGAGACCAGCGCATAAATGCTGACGATTGGCTGAGGTAGAGTAACATTTCATTGTAAGCCAATCAGAGGTAGAGTTGGGCGGGTGTTCGAAAGCACGCATAGTAGTGTCGGGCATTCGGCTCTTTTGACTCAGCTCACTGAACAGAGCCGGCTCTTTTGTCTCACAAACGGCTCTTTAAATGACTTTGACTATAATATTAAAAATTTTATTACATAATTATTTAATTTCTATAGGCTAAATTTGTAAAAATAGAGTGGGCTCTTCAGATATGCGAGCCAGCTCCCGACGTTCACCTAAAAGAGCCGGCTCTTAGAGTCGGCTCATTCGCGAATCGCGAACGACCCATTAATTTGCTCATTCGCGAACGAGTCGATCCATCATCACTAACACTCATGAATTGCGAACGACCCATCATAACGCATAGTCGGACAGGACAGGACACACAAGGAACAACACAAGCCAGTCAGTCAACGAGAGACAGGTTTGCAAAACGAGCCCAAATAATCCAAAAGTAGCCTTCTCTAAATGGAAGTATAGACATTACTTTTTCCTTCAACAAGCTTAATTTAATTTTGCCCAGTTGTGGCCTGTTGAGGGGCAATAAATATCAAAAGTTCCAAAACATCTATTGTGTTCTTTGCATTGATCCACTATATAAACATAAAATCTACATACATGGCATTTGATTGGAGGCTAGTCTCACTTTCTCCCACAGCAACATTTTTTTTTTTTTTTAGATGTGTGTACAATGTTTCATGTTTCTGTTAATAATGTATTGTGTTAAGTGTCCATTTCATTATAATATTCAGATTTATCATAAATAATTGAACATGCACATGTATTTTAAGTTCCGTTAAAGAGGGGTAGAGGTGGGGTCACATTTGAGCATTTAAAATTAAATTTTACTTGAAAGTAACGCAATAGTTACTTTCTTAAGTAACTAGTTACTTTTAAAATTTGTAACTGAGTAACTAATTTAGTTACTTTTTGGAAGAAGTAACTAGTAACTGTAACTAATTACTTTTTAAAAGTAACTTGCCCGTAATATTAGCTGTTATAGAGAGCACGGATCCACACTTCGAAAATCCATTGGAAATGGTCGACCATCTGGCATACTCTCTTCAACATACTATGCTTTGGGACACACTTATTTTAATCTCACACACTGTTTAGGATAGAAAGTGGACATTGAGATGCAGGGCAAGTGTCACTGTCACACACGTCAATCCTGAGAGGCGGGGCAACCTGTCACTCACATGAGATCAGCCAATAGCAAACCACAATCATCCAATCAATTCCCCACGGACACAATTAAGCCCCGCCCACATTTGTTTTTGTTCCAGAAGCGTTCCACTCGATATACGACACAATAGAGGAGGAAAAGACCAGCGCAGCTTCCATATCACGACAACTAAATACATTTGCATAGCTGCCAACTTTTGAGTTTAGCTTGGAGTGAGATTTGGGGGGGGGGGGGGGGGGGGGGGGGGGGGGGTAATGGGAGAAAAAGAAGGGAGAAAATTTCTCCCACATTTCTGTGTGTGGGAGAAAAAAAAACTTGCATCACAATAAGTTATGATTGTCAAAACATTTGGTAACTTATTTTTATTAAGTTTACTGACAACATGTTACAATGTTTAGCTGCATGGTTACAATTACTGGCCGGTTACTGTATTTATTATTGCTTGACATCTTGATTCAATATCGATTCATTTTGATAATTATTAGTTACAGTAGATACATGTTAACAAATAAATCACTAATGCTGAAAACATAGAGAGCCCTATTTTTTTATTAAAGGTTAAAAATAACAACTTAAATAAAATATAATGCGTTCTTTATTATAACAACTTTATAATATTTTAATGATATAAGTAAAAATATATGTAGCCTAATATAGTGGACATATTTAACAAAACTCTCTAGCTAATTTTTCCAGCCTATAAATGGTCATTAAATTGCTTTCCTGATGTAAATGTAACTTATGTGACATTGTTCTAGCCGACCTGTTTTGCAGTCCATTTACATTTAACATTTACCTGTTTTATTGACTTCTTACCGCGGTTGAAAAACACTGATTGATCCGAGGCATACATTTCGGTAAGTTCGGGTTTATTTACTAATATCTCTCAGCTGAGCTCAGATTCTCATCACCAGTCGTCGCGGTTTTCCGGTTTTCCCCGCCGTCTTTCTTGTATCTCTTCTTCTGTTACTAAGTTCGGGGTGCAGCGCATAGGGTTCAGTGACGCTCATCAGCGCCATCTATGGTCGGGGAGTTTTTTTTTTTTTTTTGCGTGAGAAATGTGATGTGTGGCGTGAGTGCGTGTGAAAACAGGCAAAACCGTGTGTCACACGGCGAAAGCGTGAGAGTTGGCAGCTCTGCATTTGAGCTTTCCAGTTTAAAGTGAAAGTTTAGGATTTTCAGATCAGTTTGCAATCAATGAATATGATTTAATTCAAATTCAATAATTTATGCCCATAGATTGCTTATGATCTTCCGTTGGTGTGTTTGTAATATGTGTTAGATGGTTGTAAGATGCATATTTGATCTCACTCATCTTACTCCTGTAGCCAATCATTTTATCTCTTAAAACTGATCTTTAATCACCAAAATGACATATTTAAAAAAAAAAAATCATGGAAAAAAAATTATTCATGTAACTCGACACCCTTGCCTCATCTAGTATGCGCGGTTCTATGAATATGCAGATGAGCCCCGCCTCCACTCACTCACTCACTCACTCAGAGATCCACTGGTTGACGATCACACGTTGATCTGATTGGTTACAAGGTAGTGTGTGACGTAAGAAACACCAGCGATTTCAAACCGTGTTTTTAAAACTGTCTTTCCAGGTTTTTAATGTGTTTTACAATTTAAATTGAATGAATCTGCACCAAAAGCTTTGTCTCATATGCATGATGAATTTAAGACCTTTTGAAAACACCTAACTGATATTTTTGCACTCAGGAGCCGATCACAGCGAGAACGCCGAGCGATCGGAGGTCCAGGCGATCATCGAGTCCACACCAGAACTGGACATGGACCTGAGCGGATGCCAAGGCTCCAGGTACGTCTCTGCTGATACAATCATCCACTCACTGCACTTGGCTTATCACAGCGAGCCTCAGAGGACCTTCAGTCCAAACACACTCCTGACTTCATCTGGACGTTATTAGGCGGAGAAGCTGTTCTGTGTGTTGTGTCTCAGATCTTCTGTCTCTTCCCAGCACTCCCAGTAAAGGCATCGAGAACATGGCGTTCGACCGCAACACCGACTCGCTCTTCGAGGAGCTCTCGTCGGCAGGAAATGACCTCATAGGAGACGTGGATGAAGGCGCTGATCTGCTGGGTGAGTTTTCAGTCACAATAATTCACAAATGAAAATCAGTGTTATTTTAGTTGTATTTTTTATTTTATTATAATTTAAATAATTAATATAAAATAATATCATAAAAAATGTATTATACATTTTATTTAATTATATTTTATTTAAAGTTTTAGAATTTTTTGGGTGATCTTTTTATCATTTTTTTTTTTTAATGATTTTTATATCTCCGTTTTCATTATTTTTTATTTTCAGTAAAATAAAAGTGAATGAGAAGCTCAAAATAATAATAAAGCATCATAAAAGTGGTACAAATTGAAGTAACGTGCGGTAACTTACAGTAGCTTTGGATGAAGAACAGATTGAGTTGTGTAGTTGTGTAGTAATCAAATTTTTTCCATCTGATTTATGAATGAATTGCTCTTTTGAACCGGATCTTATTGATAAATTAGTTCAATTCACAGAGCCGGCTTGAATGATTAAATGAATCAAACTGATCCACTATCAGTGAAAGCATCAGTGAATAACTAATATTACAGTGCTTTTGTTTGATTCAAAGCTTCTTCTTTGAGTTTCGTGATTCATGACTGTGTTTTTGAATGTGTTGTTCCTCTATCTTTTACCTTTGTGTTATTTTCCTCGAGTTGTAAAGACATCAGTGACTTCTATTCATCTTCTAAGTTAAACCCATGGTTCTGCACTAACATTCACAGCCCATCTAATCATGTTGTCTTTCCTCCATGTTTGTGGCGCTTCATTTCTTTCCCCCAGACGAGTATTCTGGTGTGTATGTTTAGTTTACACTGCTTTACTCCCGTACACCGTATCCTCACCAGGTGCAATGCCACAACTTTACTCGCACATTAGCGAAGCTTCACACAAGATATTGTTGAGGGATCATATTTGATGCGTCAGGCTCATATAGTCTGCTATAGTGAGAATATGGAGGAAAAAACAACTAAATTCCATTCAGAGACTCAAACTGAGCAAAAATATTAAATTAGCTGCAGATGCTAATATTTATATGGTCAAAAAGTGATGAAATTCTGATGCTTTAATGCAAATCAATGAGATCTTTATAACAGTAAAGCAGATACTTGCATAAAATGCATATAAATATCAATATCTGCCAATAATGTCTTAGTAAGATGATAAATGCTTAGTTTTATGATCAAAGCTCTGAAGTTTTAAAACATATAATGCAATGCAATACAATGATTTACATGGAATAAAGAGCTTTTCCTGCGTGTGGCTCCTGGTTAGGATACGCTGTTGGAACCGTTATTAATTTGTATTTCACTTGATTTTGTTTTGGTCATTCTCTGATCCTTTTTCTTGTTCTTTGGTTTGCATGCCAATTTTAGACCTTAATTTCTTTGGTAAGCATGATTTCATATTCTTTGGTAAAGCGTTCTGCCTCAGAAATGGTCAAATCAGCATTTGTGGGGTTTTCAGAGATCTGTGCATGATTACCATATACCGGTATATAAATATTTGTGTAAAATTAAATCTGTTTTATGTTGTCGTCATGCAGGTATGGGTCGTGAAGTCGAGCATCTGATCCATGAGAACACTCAGCTACTGGAGACAAAGTAAGTCATAATGTGGATTTAGTTTTCTGACTGACACCAGCTGAAAAACACCAAACAATCTGCATTTAGTCTGAGTTTCCTCTGAATGCAGTGCTTCTACTGCCACCTGCTGGTTTACAGGAGTCACAGCAATCCTTTCAACTGGACTCGCAAGTCAAAATGTTTTTAAACGAGTCATATTTAAAAAAAAAAATCCTATTAAAATTCCATTTATTACAACAAAATGGGTATGGTACTACATATTGCAATTTAAACAGCCAGTAAGTAACCTTACAAATACGCATTTTTAACATTTGCTTTCACAAGTACACAATTCTTCAGTTCAATCCAATGTGACTAAATCAGATGTAAATTTAGTAACTGTCAATCAATTCGGTAAGTCGTTAAACCAATTTGGATTGATAACTCATTAAATAACTGGTTCATAACAGTCCGAGATCACTGGATGTTTATTGTCGGTCTCATACAATCCGTAAGAACAGAGCAATGGAAATGTTTAATGTCTTTGAAAAGAGGAACTATGATGTGTTTTAAAAAAAAAAAAAGGTTTCCAAAGTTCCTCCAGTGGGAGTTATTCTCTATATCATTTATAAAATTTTATATTTTCTTGCATATGTATGCAAAAAATGCATGTCAAGTGGTTTTGAGACTCAGTCAGTGTTTCTGAACTCCTGAAACGCCTCCATTGTAGTCTTGAGTTTCTTCTGGGAACGAACACGTCACAATATTCCTCATTTAAATAATTAATGCGCAGAATTAGTTCACTCAGTTCATTCAGCTTAAGTCATTCAAATCCACTTCCTCTCCCGTCACTACAGGTGAGGTGCCCCTTCTTTTTATTATCTACCTTCTTCCCCTTGGAAATATTCTCCGTAAATTCAATGTTAATTTTCACTGCTCACCACAAAGCCCACGTCCACTCTTCCACTCACTACCCTCACTGATTGCATTGCAGAAATAAAATCCTGGCTTACCCTCAACTTCCTTAAACTTAATAGTGATAAAACCGAGGTTCTCCTCATTGGTACCAAATCCACATTAGCCAAAACTAACAGTTTCTCCATCAAAATTGATAATTCCTCCGTCACACCTTCCCCTCAGGTCAGTCTGGGTGTCATCCTTGACAGCACACTATCATTTCAACCACACATCAATAACATCACTCGGTCAGCCTACTTCCACTTACGTAACGTTAATCGTCTTCGCCCCTCCCTCACCCCCCACACTGCTGCCATTCTGGTCCACAGCCTTGTAACCTCCCGCCTAGATTACTGCAATACACTTCTTTTGGGCCTCCCTCACAAATCCCTCCGTAAACTTCAACTAGTCCAAAATTCAGCTGCCCGAATCATTACCCGAACCCCCTCCATCCATCACATCACCCCAGTCCTCCAGCAGCTACACTGGCTCCCTATTCAGTTCCGTATCCAGTTCAAGGTCCTCTTACTGACATTCAAAGCCATCCACAACCTCTCTCCCCCTTATTTATCTGATCTCCTACATGTCTCCACTCCATCTCGTATTCTCAGGTCTTCCTCCACATTACACCTGTCTGTCCCACCTGCCCGTCTCGCCACAATGGGGAGCAGAGCATTCAGCCGCTCTGCTCACCGCCTTTGGAATTCCCTTCCACTTCATCTCAAAAACATGGATTCTTTCCCTCATTTCAAAACTGGACTCAAAACATTTCTGTTTAAACAATCCTATTCGTTGTAGCACCCACTCATCTGTATTTCTACTTGATTTTAAATTGATTTTAATCTACTTTTGGTATAACTTTATTATTTGTTTATTGTAACTTTTATGTATGCCTGTACGGTGACCTTGAGTGTCAGAAAGGCGCCTTTTAAATAAAATGTTTTATTATTTATTATTAGAATAAAGGGGCGGGGCCTGGTTGAGTTAGTTAGTAGTGTGTTAAACTGGCGGTTATGGAAAGAGGCGGGACATTTCCCAAACACACTCAAAGCGCTCGACCAATCACAACACACTGCTCCAGCCGACCAATCACAACACACTGCCCCAGCCGACCAATCAGAGCACAGTGTGCTTTTCAGAAGGAGGGGCTTCACAGAGAGACAGGAAGTAAACAGAGCGTTACTGACAGACTGGGAAGAGAGGAGCCGCAACAATGGAGAATATGAGGAAAATAATCAACATTCAAGCAGGAAAACTTGTTCTAATAGAGACAAAAACAACATAAAGATTGTAAAAGGGCGTAATAGATCCTCTTTAATGTCTTTGTTGAGAAAAAACGGCATACTGTGAATTAATACACATTAAATTCAAACAACAAACTCATCACTTGTACTGTGGATTTGCCTGACAGAGAGTACTGTAATAAACACACACTGTAATAAACACACACACATTGCTGTGTTTGCTGCAGGAACGCTCTGAATGTGGTGAAGAATGATCTGATCGCTCGCGTGGACGAGCTGGTGTGTGAGAAAGACGTTCTTCAGGGAGAACTGGAGCTCCTGAAACACACCAAAGACAAACTGGAGGAGAGGAACAAAGAGCTGGAGGACGAGCTCAAACGGTCCGTCATTACACACACACCGACACACATCAGCAGTCCAGCCGGAGAGAGGCTCTCTCTGACCGAGGCTTTTGTGTTTCTGTCCAAACAGAGTCCGAGCTGAGACTAAGGAAGCCAAAGTGAAGACAAAAGAGGACGATGATGTAAGTCAACGTTAGAGATCTGTCTGGATTAGGATTGCCTTTAGCAGTAACAGGTTTACAAACACTGCTCATTACAAAGCCAGTGTAATGCTGAAATGTTTAGTCCACAGAAACTAAATTATGCAAATTAATAAAATAGTGTATCTGGCGCACATTGCATTCCCAAAACAGCTAGTCTTTTCTCCTCTATTGTGTCGTATATCGAGTGAAGCGCTTCTGGAACAAGAACACATGTGGGCGGGGCTTGATTGTGTCTGTGGGGAATTGATTGGATGGTTGTGGCTTGCTATTGGCTGATCTCATGTGAGTGACAGGTTATAGCTCCGCCCACATCATCAGAGAAGAGATGCTGCAAGAGGGAGGGGAAGTTATTTTAGATTTACGAATACAAGGCACAATAATGATGTGCACAGATAAATCATGTATAATAAACACTTAATATGTCATGTATAATGATTTCATGGTGATTTTAAACTCTGTTTAGTTGATTTGTGTGGTAAAGCGCTCTCAAAAGATGAGTTTTTACTGTGCTGAACACTAACAGGCCGTGTGTCCCTCAGAGCGACGTGCCGACGGCCCAGCGCAAGCGCTTCACACGGGTGGAGATGGCTCGAGTCCTGATGGAGAGGAACCAGTATAAAGAGCGGCTGATGGAGTTGCAGGAGGCCGTCAGGTGGACCGAGATGATCCGGTCAGTCTCGCTCATCTCCAATCTCAACACTAGGCGATCGAAAATCGATTCCAGAATTGACCCTTCGCAGGGAGCTTGATTGACAGGTGATCTGACCAATCATACTTCGCCATCCGCCATTTTGTCGGACAGAGCAGTCCGGAGAGTTAGTAGATTAACGTTGGAGGATTTGAGCTTGAGAAGCGGAGTGTACTGACGTCTTTCCGCGGTTAAAACAACATTCCTTCTGATGTTCATTCATGTTTATTTGATGCTATAAATGAACTAGAAGGAAGAGAGGATCGGTTCACGAGCGGCTTTAACTGAGCGATCTGACACACACATTAAAGAGCCACAAAACGCTATTTATAGTTTAAATTTCGTTTAAAAAAATGACCAAATTAGAAAGTTGAGACTGTTTCATATTAAAAGTAAGCTGGTCTGTGTCTGTCAGTGTGTTGTCAGTCTCCTCTCTGCTCCGCGATGTGTTTTTCTCTGTGTGAGAACATGGTGTGGCGTGAGAGCGGCGTAGCTTGTCGGACATAGCAACAGTAACTAAGGGGAACCGTCTTGCAAACGGTCAAAGACTCGTCCCCTTTAGTTACTGTTGCCATGTCTGACAAGCCACGCCTCTCGTTTGCAAAGACACGCCCCCTTTAGTTACTGTCGCTTTGTCCGACATGCCACGCCTCTCTCACACACACACACCATGTTGTCACGTAGTGAAAAACACATCGTGGAGCAGAGACACTGACAACACACTGACAGACACAGACCAGCTTACTTTTGATATTAAACAAAGTCTCACCTTTCAAATTTGGTCATTTTTTTAAATAAATTTTAACTATAAATAGCGTTTTGTTCTTCTTAAATGTGTCGTGACAGATCGCTCAGTTAAAGCCGCTCGTGAACCGATCCTCTCTTCCTTCTAGTTCATTTATAGCATCAAATAAACATGAATGATATGTACGTTGATATGTGTATGTACATGTGTATATGTATGTGTGTATGTGTTTGTGGATTTACTTTTTATTTTTTCTGTACATATTTTTCAGGACCCCAGGAAGAATAGCTGCAGCACGGCTGTAGCTAATGGGGATCCTTTCAATAAAAACTAAAACTAAAACTAATGAACATCAGAAGGAATGTTGTTTTAACCGCGGAGAGACGTCAGTACACTCCGCTTCTCAAGCTCAAATCCTCCAACGTTAATCTACTAACTCTCCTGACTGCTTTATCTGACAAAAATGGCGGATTATGATTGGTCAGATAGCCTGTCAATCAAACTCCCTTCGAAGGGTCAATTCTGGAATCGGATACTTTGTTAAATAAAAATTTTGATTCCTCTTATCGATTCCTTTTGTAAGCATTTCAATATGACTTTAAACAATTCAATTTCTCATTTTATGTGCTGCACATACATTCAAAACGCACTCACAGAAAAAGTGATTTTAAACCATTCAAGCACGAGACGCGCTGTAGGCATATGTAACTATATTGGACCAAATAACTTTTGTAACTATATTTGTAATGTATATTTTATTTATAAACTGCAGTGTTAATTTACATTTGATTATATTTTGTGTACCTGAAAATCTAAAACACTGTGTATTTTAATCGTATCCTTGTTCAGTTGTATCGATTTGTTGCGATTGCTAATTTTTTATTTGTTCTTTTTTAATTACTGAGTGTTTACTTGTCTTTAATAATGCTTGAAATTTATGTTAGTAGTTTTTTCTATGGTGTTTTTATTTGGCAGAAGTTCCTTGTGTACGTGTTCTTTAGCCTGATGGTTTTTGTTCATGATATTTAGCTACAATTAGATGTTTTGCAATAAGATTAAATGTGATTGATATCTGTTTTTTTTTTTTGCCTTATTGGAATCAAAATTAGGAATCGATAAGCAGAATCACCCAACCCTAATCTAATTTTTACTCTGTGTTGTCTGATACAGAGCATCCAGAGAGAATCCAGGCATGTCGGAGAAGAAAAAGTCCAGTATCTGGCAGTTGTAAGCAACAACTCCTCAGTTCTCCTCAAAGTTTGCTGTTATATTGGTTTTTGTGTGGTTTGGCGTTCAAACTATCTCATTTTATGTCCCCCTTTTTATTTGTTTTCCTTCTAGGATGTAGGTAAATCTTAGAAAACCTAGTAAAACTTGCACTTGGTTTGATCCTTGAATCCAAAAATGTGTTCTTGGACCTGGGAATGGGCTTGTTTGTTACGCTTTAACAGAAGCATAACAGGAATTTACAGCCAGACCGTTAGATTGCTTTAAACTTCACGGGACTAATGCTTGAGCGTTCATTACACTTACTTTTAAAGGGTTTGGCAGAAAGCGGCTTGTTTTCTTCATTGAAATGCCATTCTCAGGTCATTTCAGTCGACTTGGGGTTTTGCGTTTGGGGGCATTTAAGGTTTTGCATCTATTTTAAACCCATTCATTCTCCTCTTGTGTGCTCCTGTGTGTTCTCTGTGCTCCTGCTCATGTTGTCCTGTGTGTTTGCAGAAGGTGTGTTGGGGACAGAGCGTGTTCGTCCGATATGTGTAGGGTTAGGAATTAGAGCTGCACGATTCAATCGTTAAAAGACCGATCTCTACTCATTCCTAAATGACTATGATTCTGCTCTGTCTATTAACGGATTAGTTCACTTCAGAATTAAGATCTCCTGATAGTTTACTCTCCCACACGTCATCCAAGATGTTCATGTCTTCCTTTCTTTAGTCGAAAAGAAATTAATGTTTTTGAGGAAAACATGATTGTTCTCCATATAGTGACTTCAATGGTCCAGCGGGTCGAAGGTCCAGATGTGAGTTTCAGTGCAGCTTCAAAGTCTCTCACGATCAGGCAAGGAATCTCATCTAGACAAACCAGCGGCCATTTTATAACAAAATACACATTTATATACTTTTAACCACAAATGCTCATCTTGCATGAGATGTGATGCGACACCCATTACAATAATGATTCTCAATTTATCCAGAATCGTGCAGCTCTATTTGGAATAAAGCAGACTAGTTGATTCCTAAACGCCTTTAGAATTAAGATTATTTAATTGCACAAAAAAAACGAGCAGGGGAGCATGACCAAAATATCAATAACATTTTTTTTTTCATATACAAGTATTTAAAAATGAGGGGAGGGGGGGGGGGGGGGGGATCTGGAATTTCATATTTTCGGAATACAGGTGAAACTGGAAAAATTAGAATATGGTGCAAAAGTTCATTTATTTCATTAATTAAAAGGTGAAACTAATATATCATATAGACTCATTACATGCAAAGTGAGATATTTCAAGCCTTTATTTGTTATAATTTTGATGATTATGGCTTACAGCTTATGAAAAATTTAAAATTAGAATATTGTGAAAAGGTTTTCATAAGCTGTAAATTATAAAATTATAATAAATAAAGGCTTGAAATATC
The DNA here is from genome assembly GCF_949152265.1 of Phoxinus phoxinus. Classification (NCBI taxonomy): domain Eukaryota; kingdom Metazoa; phylum Chordata; class Actinopteri; order Cypriniformes; family Leuciscidae; genus Phoxinus; species Phoxinus phoxinus. The sequence continues at coordinate 30,718,991 of NC_136896.1, forward strand.
TCACTTTGCATGTAATGAGTCTATATAATATATTAGTTTCAACTTTTAATTAATGAAATAAATGAACTTTTGCACCATATTCTCATTTTTCCAGTTTCATCTGTAGATGTGTACTGTTGAAAAGATTGTGGTCCGTAAGATTTAAAAAAGTTATTGATATTTCTTCTGCTCACCAAGGCTGCATTTATTTGATCAAAAATACAGTAAAAATTGTGAAATATTATTGTAATGTAAAATAACACTTTTCTATGTGAATATACAGTAAAGTGTAATTTATTCCTGTGATCAAAGCTGAATTTATCATCATTACTCCAGTCTTCAGTGTCACATGATCTTTCAGAAATCAGTATAATATGATGATCTAATGCTCAAGACACATTTATGATTATTATCAGTGTTGAAAACAGTTGTGCTGATTCATATTTCAGTGGAAACAAATATTTTCTTGATTTAATACAGTGAGAGTTCATATTTGGAGAAAAAAATGTCACATTATAAAACTTTTGATCAATTTCATGCATCCTCGCTGAATAAAAGAATAACAAATTATAAAAAATCTTACTGACCCCAATTTTTTTAACTTTAGTGTATTTTATATATATATATATATTAGAGAAGGTGTGTTTGCAGTGGTCAGGTGTTCAGCATGTGGTGTCTGCACACTGTGATCGGGTCGGTTGGGTTTCGCAGAGCTTGGCACATGTTTGGGACGTGACCCCAGAACCCCATAACGGTTAACCTTTGACCTCTAACCCCCGCTGCCGCTTGTGTCCGCATATGAGTCTGTGTGTCGTCTCTCCTCTCCCTCGTGCCCCAGTTTCAGCAGACTCTTCAGCTCCTCGTCCGGCGCCACCGCGAAGAAGCCCGACGCTCCGGTGAACCTGAAGTACAACGCTCCCACCGCACACGTCGTCCCGTCGGTGAAGAAGAGGAGCAGCACCATCGCCCAACTCCCCAGCGACAAGTCCAAAGCCTTCGACTTCCTCAACGAGGAGTGAGTGACGTCCTCACACACTTCACACACATGCGCGTCATAGCGTCTCAGGGTCCAGAATTAAAGGGTTAGTTGACCCAGAAGTGTAAACTCTGTCAGTAATGACTCTCCCTCATGTTGTTCCACGTCAGACTTTCCTTCATCTTCGGGACACAAATGAAGATATTAGTGATTAAATCTGAGCGCTGTCTCACTCCTCCATAGGCTTCTGTTATAATTGAAACTTGCCGGCCCAGAAAGTTAGTAAAGACATCGTTAAAATTGTCCGAGTGACTACAGCGGCTCAACCTTAAAGCTACAATATGTAATATTTGTGCATTAACATATCCCAAAATCACGAGGCCAGTGTTATATATTGTGTTAAGTTGATTACTTGCAATATCCCAAATGTTTCCAACTATTTTTAAATCGTGAGAAAATTGCGATTTTAACCGAGGAAACGGGGCGTGTGAGCGGGTGAGCTGGAGTCGCCAGTCAATGGCGTCATATCCGCGTTAGCCTCGGTGTCCGCTCGTACTGCGCGGAGTCCTGGACACATGCGGAAGTTGTAGTTGTAGCGTCTATCAAGCAACAAACGTTAGCTTGTGTCGCGCAGTCGTTATGAACACAATTATTCTTTGCCGGTTCTGTCGACAAACACAAGTCCCATAAACGTACGGGTCAATTTTATATATTCCAAATGTAGCATTCGGTAATAGTTATGTTTATGTGAGGAAAGTATTATTGCTTTAGGCTTGTGTTTAGTTTATTGACATTGTTTATCACGTCTGGTGTTTATGGCCATGTAAATAAATGTTATACATAAAGATTAATCCGTCTTTTGGCAAATGTTGTGTGTGTTCGAATGCACTTTTGCAACAATTGTTTAGAACACGTAAAACTGCGCAGCGTTATCACAACAATGAGTTCGACAAATACAGTAACATAACCAATTTAGTGTTAAACCTTACTTTTCTTGCGGTTAAATTCATTTTAATGAAATAAAAGTATGTCATTAAACGCAACATTTATAAAAATAGAACTTTACCTCATCCCTGAACATGACTTTTCGATTCCCGTCTGACTTACATCCACGGTGGAGTTAAAAACTACAGTTCCCATCATTCCACGCTCCTTCACATCGTCATCAAGCTACGCCGCTGGAGTTGTCTGGAATGTAGCGCCCTCTAGCGGCAGAAAATATTACATATTGTACCTTTAAGTTTATCAAGCGGCGAGAATACTTTCTGTGCGCAAAAAACAACAAAAATAAGGACTTTATTGAACTCTTGATGTTCTTCTGTGTGTTCGTCTGAGTGAGTTCACGTAGTGTAACAGCGCAGCACTTCTGGGGTCAGATTGGAGGCTCACTATTGGCCAGCATCACACGCATGACCAGCGTCAGACTTTTTTGGTCCTGGCGTGTGTTAAGTTTCTCTCTCCGTGTGTGTGTGTGTGTGTGTGTGTGCAGGGCGGAGGTGGAGAGTGTGGTGTCTCGGCGAGAGCAGAAGAGAGCTCAGTACAGGCAGGTGAAGGATCACGTGCAGAAAGAGGACGGCAGGTTACAGGCGTGCGGATGGAGTTTACCTGCCAAATACAAGGTAACATCTCAAGCACACTGTGTGTGTAACACTGCACTGTCAGTCTCAGCAGCCGCGCGCGGTTCCATTACAGGTTTACACAAAACGTTTGTGCAATATTTTCTAAATGTCGATAAAAAACAATTGCAAAAATGACAGCGTTTCATTAACCGAAGTTATGCGTTTTTATTATTTATTTTTTTCTTCTCGCAATCAGTCATTCCAGAAATCATGGCAACGTATGTTGGTAGGTTTACGTATATCTCAGCCGCCGCACTACCTATTATTATTATTATTATTATTATTATTATTATTATTATTAATGGAAGGAGTCGTAATGCCTGGTTCAGATTACTTATTTTTATTTTTTACGATAGTCAGTGTCCGATTCCAAAATCTTGTCGTATGGTGGATAAGAAACATGTCAGACTACACGTTGCTTTCCAATCATCGTGTGCCGTGCCGTCTCACACACACACACATTCACTCGCACACATATATATACATGCTCACTCACTCACACACACACACGCGCTCACACACACGCACACTTACTCTCACTCACTCGAGCACGCACACTCACTCTCACTCACTCGAGCACGCACACTCACTCTCACTCACTTGCGCACACACACACACACACGCACACATATATACACGCTCACTCACTCACTCACACACGCGCTCACACACACTCACTCTCACTCACTTGTGCACACACGCTCACTCGCGCACACACACTCACTCTTGCTCATACACACACTCACTCACTCACTCTTGACGGAACCCGTCGTGGAGGACCGAAAAAAAATGACACGTGCTAGTCTTTTGATGGTGATGTGGTGAAGCATCGCAGACGCGGGTCGGTTGTCCTCCACTATGACACGCACTATACGAGATGAAACGATCGAATCTTGCGTCCCGACGCCCGTTGACGTTTACGAATCCCCACGACACCCTACGCCAAACGCATCACGCCAAATTATTCTAAAATCGTGTAATCTCAACCAGGTTTAAGTGTGTTTTCCAAGCATTAACGGCAGGAAAGACTCCTATACTTGAGCGGGACATATGAGGTGTTTCCCTCAAATCTGCTTCAAGCTCTTTATAAATTGTGGCATTTCTTTGTTGTTTAGAATCCAGTATTCCGTAATTATTTTGTCTTTTACGAGTTTCATAAAGAACTCCGTCTCGTCTTCTGTCCAAACACACCCGCGGCATGTTTAAAGAATGGTTTACGTATGTCAGGTGACCAAAAAAAAAGAACGTTTCATTGCAGTTTTGCTAAATATTCCTTTTTCGAATTGTCTGAAAAAGCTCCTCATGCGAATGTAAAAACTGTTTTGCGAGTGTTTGAAATTGACGTGTTTCCATTGGGCGAATTTCATTTTGCGCAATTTGAAGAGTAATGGAGACACGGATACTGAGATAATATTATAGTTCATTTTTTTTTTCATTCATTTTATTTCAGTTTTAGTTATTTCAGTGTATTAAGTTGACTAATAGCTAAGAGTTTACTTTTTTATATTGTATGAAATTATTATTTTAAATAATGAAAACATTTTTGTTTTTGTTGTTGTTTATGATTTTAGTTAACTATAATAACCCTGCTGTGTATCAGACATAAACTTCTATCAGGCATATTGTAAGAATCCCATTCAAAAGTTGCCTATAAATATAAAAAAAGGTCATATTTTTGTTAAATCCGCCATATTCTGTTCTTAAAGGTTGCCAATGGTGGACAAGCAGAGAACAAGATCAAGAATCTGCCGGTTCCCGTGTACCTGCGACCTTTAGATGAGAAAGATGCTTCCATGAAGGTGAGCCGGTTCCCGTTCTTATTCCTGTTCTCCGGTTACTCTCGTGGTTTGACCGTGTGTGTGTGTGTGTGTGTGTGTGTGTGTGTGTAGCTGTGGTGCGCTGCAGGAGTGAATCTGTCAGGTGGTAAGACTCGTGACGGAGGCTCCATCGTGGGAGCGAGTGTGTTTTATAAAGACGTGTCTGGAGACGAGAGCGAATCCGTCGGCCTCAGGAAGAAGAAGAGTGGATCTCAGAGCAGCCTCGACCGACTTGAGCAGGAGCTCACGGTGAGGACACACACACACACACAGACACTCCCAGTTCTTCTCTATATCAGTGTCAGTGTTTCTGAACTCCTGAAACGCCTCCATTGTAGTCTCGAGTTTCTTCCGGGAACAAACACGTCACAATATTCCTCATTATAATAATTAATATGCAGAATAAAGGGGCGGGGCCTGGTTAAGTTAGTAGTGTGTTAAACTGGCGGTTATGGTAAGGGGCGGGACTTTCCCAAACACATTCGAAGCGCTCGACCAATCACAACACACTGCTCCAGCCGACCAATCAGAGCACAGTGTGTTTTCAGAAGGCGGGGCTTCATAGAGACAGGAAGTAAACATGCGTTACTGACAGACTGGGAAGAGAGGAGCCGCAACAATGGAGAATATGAGGAAAATAATCAACATTCAAGCAGGAAAACCTGTTCTAGTAGAGCCCAAGACTTTGTAAAAGGGTATAATAGGTCATCTTTACGGTTGTGCCTGTGTTGTTGTGTGTGCAGGAGCAGGAGAAGGAACTGAAGCATCAGGATGAACTCTCCAGCCTGGTGTGGATCTGCACCACAACACACGCCACCTCAAAGGTCATGGTGATCGATGCCAACCAGCCCGGAAATGTCCTGGAGAGCTTCTTCGTCTGTAACTCTCACGTGTTGTGCATCGCCAGCGTTCCAGGTCAGAGAACGCCACGGCTCCGTTCCACTGAGGCCTTATTCATAACCTCAACTAGGGCTGTCAAAGACACATTCGAATTTCGAATATTCGTTGGATTTAATTAAAGGGACAATGTGTCGTTTTTAAAAGTATTTTATTAACTAAAATCAATGTCTTTATTCATAAATATGTCCTCAATGGTGTACAATTACCTCTCCCAATGATCTGACTTATCCTCGTACGCGAAGAATTTCTTATCTTTATTTACATGGGACGGGTAAGTCCACGGAGGCTTCCATGTCGTTCCTCCATCTTGAAAAATTATAATAGCAGAGAGGGACAAAAAGCACTAGCCTACCTCAACGCGTGTTCGTCCAGAGCCAGCGTCACGTGACTGACACTGAAGCGGACGAGGAGAGAGTAATGCGTGTCACTGCCCCGGTACATTTGAAAGGCTGCACTGCACATACTTCATAATTCAGGATCATACTTATGCCGAGCCACAGGAGAAATGCCAAAATTGAATTTAAAAGGATACGTGACCGGCGAATTCAAAACCCGAGCGTATTGGGATAGCTTTACCCAGGTGGAGAGAGCGAATGAAGGAGAAAAGGGACTCTGAAGTTTCCAGCTTTCTTCTCGACGGGTAACTCAATGTTACGGTCTAAATGACAAGCTTTTTCTTCATTGCTTGGTTGTGTAAATCATTATATAGGCCGCATAACAGTAGAACATGTGACGTATAGTTAAACTGGACGAAGGGCGATTGTTGTCATTGCTTCTTGGCACATAACGATTGCAAAATACAATTTCACCGCTAGATGGGAGTAATTCCTACAACAATGTCCCTTTAAAAAAAAAAAAAAAAAAAAAAGCACATTCAAATGCAAAAACCGTGCATTAAAATTTTTGGTGTCAAGAGGCGTGCGAGACATGATGATGACGTAACTGACGCGGTTTGTTTTTGTTAGCTTATCCAGTATACAGCGCTGCATTGTTAAATGGAGAAAAATGGTGAAGAAAACCCTCTCGCAAAAATCATGCAACGACATACTTGACCGTGTGTGTGTGTGTGTGTGTGTGTGTGTGTGTGTGTGTGTGTGTGTGTGTGTGTGTGTGTGTGTGTGTGTGTGTGTGGTTGGAAACACTCTCAGCACTCGTTTAGAGCGAGTTGAGCGTCTGGTGTTTTTAACAACGATATGTAGATGTAGAGAGTAGAAGTGGATTGTTTCTGAATGTCAGTTTGCTATTGTGTGTTCATGTAGTTCATTACGTGTCTGTTGAAGTGTGTTTTCTCAGGTTACTGATGCACTTCACTTTTGTTAGGCTACCTAACCTTCCTTGCATGCACATTAAGGAAATTATATTGTATTTCAGATCAATTGTTTGAAAAGTTAATGCTCTTTAAAAAATATTTGTCATTTCAATAAAAGATGCGATGTTTGATTTGGTTTATATTTGCTTATTGTGCTCACGTGCGCCCTCTTGTGGGCATAGGAGACAACACAGCACTTTTTCCCTCTAACATTAAGTATTGACGTTAGAATTCGAATAAATAAATAATAATATTTAAGAAAGAAATTTGATTTTGACAGCCCTAATCTCCACAGATGCTTTGATCTGAACATGTTCTGTTGTGTGTGTGTTGGTCAGGTGCTCATGAGACGGATTACCCCGTTGGAGAGGATCTGAGCGCTGATGGTGAGGGGGAAGGAGCGTGTAAACGCAGCTGTGCAGACAGCAGTGTGTCCACGGGCTCTGATGGGGGTCTGGAGGGCATCACTGTCGTCGACTGCTCTACTGACGGACCCGTGGCCATCCCTCAAACCGTCTGCAACAACACCATCGAGTCCTCCAACTCCGGTAACTCCGCCTCCTTCCCAAACACACACTTTTACGGTCTTCGCTTAGGGGTATAAGGAAGTTGGTAATTCACCTTTGGCTAAGCCCCGCCCCCCTTAGTTACTGTTGCTACGTCCGTCAACTTTATCTGGGCTCTGGTTTGGTATTAACATGGCTTATGCTGTGACGCTCTTCCTGCTGAGATTTGATCAAACTTTTATAAAGCAGCAAATAAAGTGTCCGATAGAAGTAGGCAAAAGTGTGCGTTCGAAGGCTTTATTCAAGACATAAACGCAAGGAACAACAAGATCCAAATAGAGGCAAAAGCATAACGGTCACAGTCAAAAACTGACCCAGCGCATCATATCCTGATGGAGACGGAGGCTGGGACTCACAATATCAGGAGCAACACTGTTCATGCAAAGCTGGGTCTCTATTCACTTCTATAATCGTTATTACAAAGCAAACGGACTACGCGAGTATAAACTTGTATTATTAGCAGCGTGTGCTAGCGTATCAACAATTAGGCTAGAGAACCGAAATCATAACATAAAACTGTCTAATGCCTGGTTCAGATTACACGATTTTTTTGTCGGTTACGATAGTCACTGTGTCAGATTACACGATTTTGAATCCTAAAATCTTGTCGTGTCGTGGACAAGAAACATGTCAGACTACACGTTGCTTTCTGACCAGTCATCGCGTGCCGTCGCAGACATTCACTCGCACATATATACACACGCACTCACTCTCACACGTATACACACACACACACACACACTGGGGTGAGGGACAGTCCCGAAGTTTGAAGCTTTGTCCCGCAAGTCATAAGCAGTGTCCCACATTTTAATTTTGTCTGCATCATTTTATTTAATCGTCCTTTTAAATTACAATTATACAAAAAAAAAGTTAATAAGAAAACACTGAACGTGCGCAGCCGTTATTATTGGTTCTAGCCAGAGCGGGAATTCGGGAAAACAAACACTGAGAAAAAAAAAAAATTCTGCAATAGAAAAATGGATCTATCCGGAGCTCCCGAGAAGAAAAAGCGTCTTTGTTCGTAAGGAATGGGAGAAAAAAATATATACATGGTTAAAACCAGTTACAGGTGACCCTAAAAAAGGAGATTGCTGTGTAGCCACCGAAGTTTCACCATCACGCATGGAAAAGACACAAAAATAGGCTACTGAATCCGGTAAGAACGCATTTAATCTGTTGTCTTTCCTAATGGAATTTGTGTTTATTTGGAAATGTGCTTTTTAGCGATTGGATTATTATTTTCACTTAATTATTTAGAATGAATAGACCCGTGCTGTTAAAATGAGTTTTATATTAGGCTATGACGTTCACAGCGCCGGTCAGCGCCGTCATAGACTAACATTTTTATAAAGCTAGCAAAGACATCTAACGTTAATATAAAATCAATATTTATTCACCTATAATAATAGTAAGTTATCTCCCTCGTGTCCCGCGAAATCAGGTCTGACCTGCAACAGAGCAATATAGCCAGGTGGTCACCCTAGCACACACACTCACTAGCACACACTCTGTCTCGCTCGCTCACTCACTCACTCTCGTCGTGGAGGACCGAAAAAAAATCAAACATGCTAGTCTTTTTGTCGTGATGTCGTGAAGCATCGCAGACGCGACGTAGGTTGTCGCCCACTATGACACACTATACGAGATGAAACGATCAAATCTTGCGTCCCGACGCCCGTTGTCGTTTACGAATCCCCACGACACCCTGCGTCAAACGAATCGTGCCAAAATCGGGCTAAAATCGTGTAATCTGAACCAGGCATAACTAGTGTAACTTCACAGTAAGGTTAAAAGCTAAATGTATCTTAGAGCAAAAGTGTGTTGTTGATCTTGAGGGGTTTCGCTGACTGAGGACGTCCACACAGTTTAATCCAAAGACGACACTTGTCAGGATTTGACTTCGGTTTTGGGAAGGGAAAAAACGGACACCTCCCTCCAACCTCTCTGGGAAACACGGATCTGTGTTACAAACGCCCCAGACACAACGGTTCACCATATTTCTGATAAAACTACGACGGTAATAGCCTGCCGAGACCAAACATATGAGACGCCGGTGTTAAAGTCAATGGAGCGCTGTGGAAAAGTGTTGGACCCTCTGTGGAGCTCGTTCTCGGCTGCGCTGTGATTGGTCAATCTACATTCTAGGGTGTGGCTTAGCCAAAGGCGAATACACTACCAGTCAAAAGTTTTGGATCAGTAAGATTGTTAATGTTTTTTAAAAAAGCCTCTTCTGCTCACTAAAGCTGCATTTATTTGATTAGAAAACAAAAAAACAAAAACAACAGTAATATTGTTAAATAATTACAATTTAAAACTGCTGTTTTCTATGTGAATTTATAGTAAAGTGTAATTTTCAGCATCATAACTCCAGTCTTCAGTGTCAAGAATGCTCAAAAATCATTACAAAAGGTTATATTTCAAATAAATGCTGTTATCTCATGATTTGCCAGCAGGTATATTAGGTTACTGTCACTTTAAGACCTGACGCACGGATCCAATGTACTGTTTCTTTCTCAACCGTTTACGTTCACTTATATTATAACTGAGTGTGTTTATGTGTCTGTCAGCAGATGAGGTTTTGGGCGAGCGCAGGCCGGACGCAGTCACGTCAGCAGAAGAAGCTCTGGAGGCCACAGAAAGCAGCACTAGCACGCCTGTAGACGAGAGCCAGACCGGCATGTACACCGAGCACGTGTTCACCGACCCGCTGGGAGTGCAGAACAGCAGAGACACGCCGTCCAGCTACACTCAGAGGTCATCAAGAGCACCTCATGTCTCGATCAGTGTTGGGGGAAACTCATTACAAGTCAGGTTTTATTTATAGAGCACAAGTTTAAAGGGGTGGTTGATTATGATTTGACTTTTCTAACTGTAGTTAGTGTGTAATGTTGCGGTTTGATCACAAACAACATCTGCAAAGTTACAACGCTCAAAGTTCAAAGCAAAGGGAGATATTTGCTTTTAAAGAAATTTATTATTAATAGTATTTATTTACTATTAAAAATGGCTTTTTAAGGACTACAATCACTAACCCTAAAATGTACATAAACCCCGCCCCCTGAACACGATTTATAGATTATCATGACAGAATATGCTCATCAATGACTAGAAGATAACTCCACATAAGCTACATAAATTCATCAACTAACCATTCAGAAATATCCTGTTGCTTCTACATGTTGTCACTTCTTCTTGAGTCTCTCCATCATTGTCTGACTCCGGTTTGTACATAAAACGCTAAAAGTTTTTGAAATTTTCAGGACACAAGCTCTTGAAGCTCCGCCCCCTATTTGCATTTAAAGGGACAGACACAAAAATGGTGCTTTTTTTGCTCACCCTCAAAAACTGACAACTTTAACATGCTATATAAAAATATCTGTGGGGTATTTTGAGTTAAAACTTCACACACACACTCAGGGACATCAGAGACTTATTTTACATCTTAAGTAGTAACTTCAGATATTGCTGAGGCATATTGAGATGTCTGTGAGTGTAACGCTCTGGTTCTGTAGGGAGTGTGACCTGGTGAAGGATGGCGTCAGCTCAATGCCTGAGGAACAGGATCTTATGAGAGAAGAAGCCAGCAAGATGAGCAGCGTTCTGCCTACGATGTGGCTCGGCGCTCAGAACGGCTGGTGAGTCCCACAAACACTCACTTTAGGGCTTCTCACAATTGAAGTAGTCAAGTTTATTTATATAGCATATTTAAAAACAGCTAGTGTATACCAAAGTTTTTGAGACTGTCTTTGGTTCACTGCAGTTTTAAGGAGAAAAAACACAGCAATGGTGTTGACTTATGAATTTACACATGGTTTGTGTTAAAGCAGATTAATAACACCACATACACACATAAACTACATTAAAAGCTGGATGTTCGCCATAGGGGGACTTTAATGTAAAATAAAAAATAAATAAAAAAATACACAAAAACATGCAAAAAACAAATATAGACCTTGAAAATTCAAATATATAAATATACAAACACACACACACACACACACACACACACATACATTGTACATCTCCATCATCCAGAATGTTAGTGCAAATCATTAAAAGTATGAAAAATAAGTTTAATGCTCAAAGAAAATTACAGTAAAATATTTAAATATTAGTAGTCTTATTTTTTTATTTTAAAAAATGTATTTAGTACTACTACTAATAGTATTAGTAGTATTATCATTTTATAGCCATATCGATATACAATCTTAACATTTTAGCCGAATAGTACAGCCCTAAAAACAAGAAAAGCAAATCACAATTGTTGTTTATATCAGAAAACCACCATTTTTTCCGCCTATTGTTCAGCCTTATTTACGGGTCCCTAAAAATGTTCAGGGTAAAGGTTGATAAATGTGCTCTTTTCAATTACTTTAAGTATTTTAGGCTGATTTTTCAGTTCTGAATTATCAAAAATGATTTTTAAATGCCCTTATCCAGTACTAGCAGCTGGGAAGGTCATGGCCGCGCACTGGCCGAGAGCAGAGATGTATTGAGTGTGTTCTGCTCTGTTATAGTGTGTACGTTCACTCGTCTGTAGCAGAGTGGAGAAAGTGCCTTCACTCCATAAAGCTGAAGGATTCGGTCCTGGGGATTGTGTAAGGAAACCGTCATCATCTGGATTCATTCACATGGTTATGAACTCTATATGCATTGATATACATTATTATTATTATTTCTGTCTGGTTTCCCTCTGTGAAGTCACGTGAAGGGACGTGTTCTGGTGGCCTTGGCTGATGGCACGCTTGCAATCTTCCACAGAGGTGTTGGTAAGACTACCTTTTTAATATATAAAACTAATGCAGATTTGAATTACCATCAGTAAAACAATGATAACATTTGCATTCAGCCATACGACATATACAGTAGTGGCCAAAAGTGATGATGTTATGAGGGGGTGAGCCTAAAATATGAGGAAAAAAAAAATCAAAATATGAGGAAGAAAAAATCAAAATATGAGGAAGAAAAAATCAAAATATGAGGAAGAAAAAATCAAAATATGAGGAAGAAAAAATCTAAATATGAGGAAGAAAAAATCTAAATATGAGGAAGAAAAAATCAAAAATCTAAAAAATATGAGGAAGAAAAAATCAAAAATCTAAAAAATATGAGGAAGAAAAAATCAAAAATCTAAAAAATATGAGGAAGAAAAAATCAAAAAAATATGAGGAAGAAAAAATCAAAATATGAGGAAGAAAAAATCAAAAATCAAAAAAATATGAGGAAGAAAAAATCAAAAATCAAAAAAATATGAGGAAGAAAAAATCAAAATATGAGGAAGAAAAAATCAAAATATGAGGAAGAAAAAATCAAAATATGAGGAAGAAAAAATCAAAATATGAGGAAGAAAAAAAATCAAAATATGAGGAAGAAAAAATAATCAAAATATGAGGAAGAAAAAATAAATAAAAATGAGGAAGAAAAAAAAAATTCTAAATATGAGGAAGAAAAAATCTAAATATGAGGAAGAAGAAAAAATCTAAATATGAGAAAGAAAAAAAAATCTAAATATGAGGAAGAAAAAATCTAAATATGAGGAAGAAAAAAAAATCTAAATATGAGGAAGAAAAAATAATCAAAATATGAGGAAGAAAAAATAAATAAAAATGAGGAAGAAAAAAAAAATTCTAAATATGAGGAAGAAAAAATCTAAATATGAGGAAGAAAAAATCTAAATATGAGGAAGAAGAAAAAATCTAAATATGAGGAAGAAGAAAAAATCTAAATATGAGAAAGAAAAAAAAATCTAAATATGAGGAAGAAAAAATCTAAATATGAGGAAGAAAAAAAAATCTAAATATGAGGAAGAAAAAATCTAAATATGAGGAAGAAAAAATCTAAATATGAGGAAGAAAAAATCTAAATATGAGGAAGAAGAAAAAATCTAAATATGAGGAAGAAGAAAAAATCTAAATATGAGAAAGAAAAAAAAATCTAAATATGAGGAAGAAAAAATCTAAATATGAGGAAGAAAAAAAAATCTAAATATGAGGAAGAAAAAATCTAAATATGAGGAAGAAAAAATCTAAATATGAGGAAGAAGAAAAAATCTAAATATGAGGAAGAAAAAAAAATCTAAATATGAGGAAGAAAAAAATAATAAAAATGAGGAAGAGAAAATCTAAATATGAGGAATAAAAAATCTAAATATGAGGAAGAACAAAACAGTAAACAAAATTATTTGGCAAAAAATGCCTCTTTTGGCATCTTACTGTGCAATAAAATGCATAGAAAAGCAGAAAGCTCACAGGGAAAAACATACACTACAACATAATCGGTTATTAATAGGAGAAAAAATTTGTTTGAATAAATTTGTTCCTATTTTAATATAAAAAATAAAATAAAATTGCCTTGCTTTATTACAGAAGACTGTGTATAATGATTGCAGTCAGATTAAATCGCTTTTTTTTATATAATATTGGGTTGACTAAAATGGGAAGAAAAACTAAAGAAATTTCAAGGTTCACATTTAAAGGAGAACTCCGGTGCAAAATGAACCTTTGGTCTAATTACACATTGTTACCTAGTCAACCGTTATCTGAGATTTGTTTTCATGATTATCGAATGTAAATAGTTTTATCTCTAAAAACAGTTTAGCCTATAACGCTAGTATAACGCTAGTATATGGGGCGTAGAGTAATGACAAATAAAAATCGCTTGTTAATACCACTAACAAGGCTCAAAATAGCCCCACACCAACACGGTAGCATAATGAGGGTCCCTACCTTCAAACCGAAGCATTGAGAACTTTGACAGTGTCCAGACAGTTTAATAAGAAGATATTTTATACATACAGTCAACTTCACGTATACAAGCAGAATCCATCTTGGAAAAACAGACTCTATCAATCGATCTACGAACCACCGATCCAAATGCGCTGGACCATATGAGATTCTACACAGTTCAGCGCATTTGGATCGGTGGTTCGTAGATCGATTGATAGAGACTGTTTTTCCAAGATGGATTCTGCTTGTATACGTGAAGTTGACTGTATGTATAAAATATCTTCTTATTAAACTGTCTGGACACTGTCAAAGTTCTCAATGCTTCGGTTTGAAGGTAGGGACCCTCATTATGCTACCGTGTTGGTGTGGGGCTATTTTGAGCCTTGTTAGTGGTATTAACAAGCGATTTTTATTTGTCATTACTCCATGCCCCATATACTAGCGTTATACTAGCGTTATAGGCTAAACTGTTTTTAGAGATAAAACTATTTACATTCGATAATCATGAAAACAAATCTCAGATAACGGTTGACTAGGTAACAATGTGTAATTAGACCAAAGGTTCATTTTGCACCGGAGTTCTCCTTTAATTCAGAAGGATTATTTTCTTCATCTAGACCTGATAAACTGTCCACCGCAGTCAAATAAGAAAAGCAACACAAAATGGTAAACTACAATCAAATCTATGCACATATCGAATCGAAATATGATTCAAAACGAGAATCGATTTTTCAATTTGAATCAAATTGTGAGGTACCAAAAGATTCCCACCCCTGGTTATTAATATTTATTGGTTCCCTGGACAAAAATTATGTCGCACAATTTGTCATGTTTCATTGCGTTATTATCACAAATAAAGCAACTGATTCCATTCTAAATCTTTAATAATATTTGAATAAAGGGTAGGCCGGACATCACTTCCGGCCGCTGCTGTATAATGTCCACCAAATGCTCTTTTAAAGGGTTAGTTGACCCAGAAATGTAAACTCTGTCAGTAATGACTCTTCCTCATGTTGTTCCCCGTCAGACTTTCCTTCATCTTCGGGACACAAATGAAGATATTAGTGATTAAATCTGAGCGCGGTCTCACTCCTCCATAGGCTTCTGTTGTAATTGAAACTTGCCGGCCCAGAAAGTTAGTGAAGACATCGTTAAAATAGTCCGAGTGACGACAGCGGCTCAACCTGAACCCTGTAGAACCTGAAGCTAAAATGGGTGTTTTTCACATATTTTGATTTTTTTTTTACTGTAAAATTCTAAAACAATGTGCTATCTTCATGTTCAAGGTGTCATCTTTTTCAGAAAAAGATTAGCTTTCAACAAATTGCAGTTATTGACCATTATTGTGTGTGGTGAGTTTGTAAATAGAATTTAAATAGACAAAAAAAAAAAAATAGTGAATACATTTTATTTAGAAAAAAACTGAAAAATCACGAACGAAAGAAACTAACACTTTAAAGTTGAAAAATGAAGTATAATACAACTATACAAGTCTTTTATGTGACATTGGGTTGCACAGTTTTAATTTAGGACACTTTTTTTCATACACGCACACATAAAAATGCGTCCATTCATATTAGGCGCGCACACACACACATGCACACACCACATGTAAAGATGCGTGAAAAAGTAACGGCCATCCGCCTCCCAAGTTTCATTAAAAATCATCCCAATCCCCTCTTCTGCTGTCCAACACTTCTGTCACCATTATTTTATTTTATTTTATTATTTTATGCAATCCAGAACACGCCACGCCTCATATGGTAATGGTAATGGACTGCATTTATATAGCGCTTTCACAGACCCAATGGCCACCAAAGCGCTTTACATTTTGCCTCACATTCACCCATTCATACACCGACGGCAGTGTCAGCCATGCAAGGCGCCATCCAGCTCGTCGGGAGCAGCTGGGGTTAGGTGTCTTGCTCATGGACACCTCGACACTTGTTCAGGTGGACCAACCTTCCGGTTTGTAGACGACCTACATGAACCACTGAGCCACTGCCGCCCAGTCCATATCTCTCGGTTCAAATCCTTCCTTCCCGCTCTGCCAGAAAGCCCGCTGACGGAAAGCATGAAATTACCGCAATAAGCCGTGTATTGCCGAAAAGCGCATGTCAGGGGCAATTTGAATGGTTTTGATAGTGCAAACGGTTGAAGAGTTACGGTACAATGAATACAGCTCGCTGATCTGTGTTCTAAAGGGTTAAGTTTATCAAGCAGCGAGAATACTTTCTGTGCGCAAAAAACAACAAAAATAAGAACTTTATTCAACTCTTGATGTTCTTCTGTGTTCCTCTGAGTGAGTTCACGTAGTGTAACAGCGCAGCGCTTCTGGGTCAGAACGGAGGCTCACTATTGGCCAGCATCACACACATGACCAGCGTCGGCCAATAGTGAGCCTCCGTTCTGACGTACACCCCAGAAGCGCTGCGCTGTTACACTACGTGATTATCTGTCGTGTGTGTGTGTGTGACTGGTCAACTAACCCTTTAATGACCGGCATTTGTGTTTACAGATGGCCAATGGGATTTGAGCAACTATCACCTGTTGGATCTGGGCCGCCCGCATCACTCGATCCGCTGTATGACTGTAGTGCATGACAAGGTCTGGTGTGGATACAGGAACAAGATCTTTGTGGTTCAACCTAAAGCCATGAAGATAGAGGTATGACATCTCTGGCACTTAAATTTATACTTGTATTCAGCAACGATGCATTAAACTTATCAAAAGAATCATCAGCACAACTGCTCTAAACACTGATAATAATCATAAATGTGTCTTGAGCATCAGATCATCATATTATACTGATTTCTGGAGGATCATGTGACACTGAAGACTGGAGTAATGATGATAAATTCAGCTTTGATCACAGGAATAAATTACACTTTACTATATATTCACATAGAAAATCGATGATTTACAGTATAATAATATTTACTTGTATTTTTGATTAAATAAATCCAGCTTTGGTGAGCAGAAGACTCTTTTTTTTTTTTTTTTGACATAAAAAAATCTTACCAACCCCAAACTTTTAAATGAGACTGTAAATGTATTATTATTATTATTAAAACATGTTTTTTTAAACATTATAATATTATGTTTCAAAATGAGAATGTTATGGCTTCATGTTTTTCATGTTTGTGTCTTACGATTCAAAACGCAAATTCTAAAACGTTTCTAACTGGATGAGCCACATTTGAAGCCAGGGTAAAATGTCAATTAGGTGTCGAATTCATATCTATTAATTCAGTTCAAGTCGGTCTTTTCTTCCCTATATTGTGGCGTATATCGAGTGAAGCGCTTCTGGAACAAGAAGAAATGTGGGCGGGGCTTGATTGTGTCTGTGGGGAATTGATTGGTTGGTTGGGGTTTGCTATTGGCTGATCTCATGTGAGTGACAGGTTGCTCCGCCCACATCATCAGAGAAGAGATGCTGAAAAAGGAACTTATTCTGATTCAAGATTATTAACACAATAATGTGCACCGATAAATCATTCATAATAAACACTGCAAAATAAAAATGATTATCAGTTTTGATTTCATGGTGACTTTAATGGACTAAATATTAATTGGAGGAAGAATTGTTTGTAATTTTTCATATTATTACTTTTCGATTGCTTTTCTCACACTACAGTGTTTGTGGGCGGGGCAAAGAGACTCTGTTCAGCCAATCAAGATCACAGGATAGCATTATGCTAATTAGTTACCCTTCATAGTCCATGAAACCCCTTGCATGCGATTAATCAGCGTAACACGATGCCTTATTTCTTCCGTAATGAACAGAAGTCGTTCGACGCCCATCCCCGTAAGGAGAGTCAGGTGAGGCAGCTGGCCTGGGACGGGGACGGCATCTGGGTGTCCATACGCCTGGACTCGACCCTCAGACTGTTCCACGCACACACACACCAGCATCTGCAGGACGTCGACATCGAGCCCTACGTCAGCAAGATGCTGGGTGAGGCTCCTTCATCAGAGCATTAAAGAGATCGTTCACACGAGAATGAAAATTACCTCATCTTTACTCTACTTTACAGAACACGGATGAAGATATCTTTAGCCCTTGAAGCGACCTTATGGAGATTTTTTTTAGTTCAGTTTAGTTTTTTTTATCATTTTGCCTGTTTTAATTCAACTTAAATTCAATTCACATTTATTTGTACGGCGCTTTTCACAATACACATCGTTTCAAAGCGGCTTTACAGAAAATACATGAGTCCACATGACAATTTAAAGTGATCTGTTAATGCCAACTGCATACATGTTGGCACAGGTGTGTATTTTTATTGGAATTTGACTATTTCACCCCCATTTCCTTTAATAAGTCTTATTCTGCATTAGAAACACAGAATAGTTCACTCAGGACCTTAAGGACACAAATGTCCCCATTGAAACCCATTAAAATAAAAAAAAATTAATCCCAGGGCCGTTTAACTATAAAATTATGCAATCTTTGCTAATAGGCTTTCAATCTGTTGGCAAAGGCTTCAAAATGTAAATTTTTACAAAACATTTTACCAGATGGTGCCATTTTCTCAGTGTGTGCGTGCGTGCGTGTGTATGTGTGTGTGTTGTTGTTGTTCGTGTGTGTGTGGTTGTTGTTGTCCGCGTGTGTGTGTGGTTGTTGTTGTTTGCGTGTGTGGTTGTTGTTGTTGTTGTTATTGTGTGTGTGTGTGTGTGTGTGTGGTTGTTGTTGTTATTGTGTGTTTGTGGTTGTTGTTGTTCGCGTGTGTGGTTGTTGTTGTTGTTGTTGTTATTGTGTGTGTGTGTTGTTGTTCATGTGTGTGGTTGTTGTTGTTATTGTGTGTGTGTGTGTGTGGTTGTTGTTGTTATTGTGTGTGTGTGTGTGGTTGTTGTTGTTCGCGTGTCTGTGTGTGGTTGTTGTTGTTCGCGTGTGTGGTTGTTGTTGTTGTGTGTGTGTGTGGTTGTTGTTGTTCGCGTGTGTGGTTGTTGTTGTTGTTGTGTCTGTGTGTGGTTGTTGTTATTATTGTGTCTGTGTGTGGTTGTTGTTCGCGTGTCTGTGTGTGGTTGTTGTTGTTCGCGTGTCTGTGTGTGGTTGTTGTTGTTATTGTGTGTGTGTGTGGTTGTTGTTGTTATTGTGTGTGTGTGTGGTTGTTGTTGTTCGCGTGTGTGGTTGTTGTTGTTATTGTGTGTGTGTGTGGTTGTTGTTGTTCGCGTGTGTGGTTGTTGTTGTTATTGTGTGTGTGTGTGGTTGTTGTTGTTCGCGTGTCTGTGTGTGGTTGTTGTTGTTATTGTGTGTGTGTGTGTGTGTGGTTGTTGTTGTTCGCGTGTCTGTGTGTGGTTGTTGTTGTTGTTGTGTGTGTGTGTGGTTGTTGTTGTTCGCGTGTCTGTGTGTGGTTGTTGTTGTTTGCGTGTGTGGTTGTTGTTGTTATTGTGTGTGTGTGTGGTTGTTGTTGTTCGCGTGTGTGGTTGTTGTTGTTGTTATTGTGTGTGTGTGTGTGTGTGTGTTGTTGTTCGTGTGTGTGTGGTTGTTGTTGTTATTGTGTGTGTGTGGTTGTTGTGTGTGTTGTTCTTCGTGTGTGTGTGTGGTTGTTGTTGTTATTGTGTGTGTGTGTGGTTGTTGTTGTTCGCGTGTGTGGTTGTGTGTGTGTGGTTGTTGTTGTTCGCGTGTGTGTTTGTGGTTGTTGTTGTTCACGTGTGTGTGTGTGTGTGGTTGTGTGTGTGTGGTTGTTGTTGTTCGTGTGTCTGTGTGTGGTTGTTGTTGTTCGTGTGTGTGTGTGTGGTTGTTGTTGTTATAGTGTGTGTGTGTGGTTGTTGTTGTTCGCGTGTGTGTGTGGTTGTTGTTGTTCGCGTGTGTGTGTGTGTCTGTGTGTGTGTGGTTGTTGTTCGTGTGTCTGTGTGTGGTTGTTGTTGTTATTGTGTGTGTGTGTGGTTGTTGTTGTTCGCGTGTCTGTGTGTGGTTGTTGTTCGCGTGTGTGGTTGTTGTTGTTATTGTGTGTGTGTGTGTGTGTGTTGTTGTTCGTGTGTGTGTGGTTGTTGTTGTTATTGTGTGTGTGTGTGTGGTTGTTGTTGTTGTGTGTGTTGTTCTTCGTGTGTGTGTGTGTGTGGTTGTTGTTGTTATTGTGTGTGTGTGTGTGGTTGTTGTTGTTCGCGTGTGTGGTTGTGTGTGTGTGTGGTTGTTGTTGTTCGCGTGTGTGTGTGTGGTTGTTGTTGTTCACGTGTGTGTGTGTGGTTGTGTGTGTGTGGTTGTTGTTGTTCGTGTGTCTGTGTGTGGTTGTTGTTGTTCGTGTGTGTGTGTGTGTGTGTGTGTGTGTGTGTGGGGTTGTTGTTTTTATAGTGTGTGTGTGTGGTTGTTGTTCGCGTGTGTGTGTGGTTGTTGTTGTTCGCGTGTGTGTGTGTCTGTGTGTGTGGTTGTTGTTCGTGTGTCTGTGTGTGGTTGTTGTTGTTATTGTGTGTGTGTGTGTGTGTGTGTGTGTGGTTGTTGTTGTTCGCGTGTCTGTGTGTGGTTGTTGTTGTTCGCGTGTCTGTGTGTGGTTGTTGTTGTTCGCGTGTGTGGTTGTTGTTATTGTGTGTGTGTGTGTTGTTGTTCGTGTGTGTGTGTGTGGTTGTTGTTGTTCGCGTGTGTGGTTGTTGTTGTTATTGTGTGTGTGTGTGTGTGTGTGTGTGTGTGTTGTTTTTCGTGTGTGTGTGTGGTTGTTGTTGTTGTGGTGTGTGTGTGGTTGTTGTTGTTTGCGTGTGTGGTTGTTGTTGTTGTGTGTGTTGTTGTTCGTGTGTGTGTGTGTGTGTGTGTGTGGTTGTTGTTGTTATTGTGTGTGTGTGTGGTTGTTGTTGTTATTGTGTGTGTGTGGTTGTTGTTGTTAGCGTGTGTGGTTGTTGTTGTGTGTGTGTTGTTGTTCGCGTGTGTGGTTGTGTGTGTTGTGGTTGTTGTTGTTCGCGTGTGTGTGTGGTTGTTGTTGTTCACGTGTGTGTGTGTGTGTGTGTGTGTGTGTGTGTGTGTGTGGTTGTTGTTCGCTTGTGTGTGTGGTTGTTGTTGTTCGTGTGTCTGTGTGTGGTTGTTGTTGTTCGTGTGTGTGGTTGTTGTTGTTATAGTGTGTGTGTGTGTGTGTGTGGTTGTTCACGTGTGTGTGTGGTTGTTATTGTTCGCGTGTGTGTGTGGTTGTTGTTGTTCGTGTGTCTGTGTGTGTGTGTGTGTGTTGTTCGCGTGTGTGTGGTTGTTGTTCGCGTGTGTGTGTGTGGTTGTTCGCGTGTGTGTGTGGTTGTTTGTGTGTGTGTGTGTGGTTGTTGTTGTTCGCGTGTGTGTGGTTGTTGTTCGCGTGTGTGTGTGGTTGTTCGCGTGTGTGTGTGGTTGTTTGTGTGTGTGTGGTTGTTTGTGTGTGTGTGTGTGTGTGTGTGGTGGTTGTTGTTCGCGTGTGTTTGTGGTTGTTGTTGTTCGCGTGTGTGTGTGGTTGTTGTTGTTCGCGTTTAGAGTTCAACATGTTTCATAAAATAATATTCATTAATCATTTTCATAAATTTAAACCTCTATAGCTCTATTTTTGGTTTCACTTTTTAAACTTTTTTTTTTTACTTCAACAATAATCTGCCTAGTGTCTTCTTTAAAATGAGACCAAACTTAAGTCTGTTTCTCGCAAGCTTCACATTTTTATTTTTGTCCACTATTGACTTGTGTAACTGTTTTTACTTGACGCACAAGGGTTGAATTGTTCACCTAAATCTCTGATGCTTCAAAGCATGGGTTTGGGACGACATGAGTAAATGATGAGAGAATTTTCATTTTTGGGTGAACTGTCTGTTCATGCCGTTGAAATGACTGATGTTGTATGTGTCACAGGCACCGGCAAACTGGGCTTCTCCTTCGTGAGGATCACGGCGCTGGCGGTTTCATGCAATCGCCTGTGGGTCGGCACCGGAAACGGCGTCATCATCTCCATCCCGCTATCAGAGAGTGAGTCAGCTGATCATGTCACGCACTGTAACGGACAGTCAAACCAAGATGTATTCAGACTCCTTCAACATTTCTCACATTATTAGTTTATTCGCTATAGTTTAGAAAATGGTGATAAAATATGACAGAACTCAGTTGATATTTGACAGGTTTTGTCCGTCCTTCTGTTAGACTGTCTCAAACACACACACACACACACACACACACACACACACACACACACACACAACTAACACCAGACACACGCACACACACACACACCTAACACCAGACACACACGCGCACACACACAGGTTTTGTCCATCCTTCTGTTAGACTCTCTCTCACACACACACACACACACACACACTTCTGTTAGACTGTCTCACACATGAATTATGTTGAATATCTGTCAGCTGGTAAATTTAACTACACAATTAGATAATACCAGTTTAGCTCAACCAGTGACCAAGCAATGCTTCATTGTGTTCAGTGTGTGTGTGAAAAGAGCATTAGCAATTACAGACAAAAAACATCAGCAGAAACATGACCAGCTCACAGTGTCCCGATCAGTTCTGCTCACACATTTTTATAAATTTTACACCGTATGAAGAATATTTTGGTATGATACGTCACAGTTTACTGTATTCTGCTCTCCTCACTTACAGAAATTAACTATAGTGTCCTGCACACACTAGTAGAAAAATATTAAAAATTATATCATGTGTCTGATTAATTTTTGGTTTGACTGTACATGTCAACTTTTTCTACTAACCCGAAACCTAGTCTCAGCCTCAGACGTCACGCCCACGGAACGTTGGCTAAACGTCTGATGCATATGGTACACTTAACTGGAAACACTTCAGGAATGTCGCAGTCGTCATCTGATTGGTTGAATTTTATCGGATTTCCGGGGGGCGCGAGTGTCGCGTTTATTTTCGGTCCGCCGGGAAACAAAGCGCAGACGTGTGATTGCGGAAGAAAAACTGTTGTGTTTACATGAGTGACAATGAGCATTTATCAAGATCAGCTAAACGTAGGATTCTCAAAAGTATGCGAGGTTCACGGCATAGACTCTTTAAGAGATGTCCAGGAGTTTTGTTTGAGGCACTTAGTGGAGACTTGTTGCACGCCGGTCTGTTGTTGTGGGGACATTTCCACGCCCCGAAACGTGACGCTAAACGAAACGAACTGTAATTGGTTGTTTGACATGTCGGTCAAACGGCCTTATGGGCGGGCCTTGGCTAAAGAAAGCTGCTATGAATTCCAGACCTTCAGCCGTCAGTCTGAAGGTCTGGCTACGCGAGACTACCCCAAACCTAACAGTAATACTCTAATGACAGTTAGTTGTGTTATACAGTGCTATAAACAAGTTTAGACACCCATGCTAAAGTCGCCTAAAAAGAGGAATAAAAAAATCATATTTTGGAAATTGATCTTAATGCCTGCCGCTATGGGGATTTAACACAGGGGGGTCCTGACTTATGCACCCTGTATTATAAGTATTATACATTTTTCATTCACAAAGAAAATGTGTGTCCTTATAGGTTGGATTTTTCCTCAAGGCATTAAGATCAATTTCCAAAATATTTTTTTATTCGTCATTTTAGGCAACTTTAGCATGGGTGTCTAAACTTATGCATAGCACTGTAGTTAATAGAAGTGGACCATTGAAATAAAGCGCATCCTCAGGGGCCAAAAGTGTGACATTTTAACACGTGTTTTTTATTCCTACAACAGGAAGTAAAGACACATCAGCGTCGTCGAATCGTCCAGGCGGTGCGATCCGCGTATACGGGGACGAGAGCAGTGATAAGGTCACGGCCGGCACGTTTGTGCCCTTCTGCTCGATGGCACACGCTCAGCTGTGTTTCCACGGGCACAGAGACGCCGTCAAGTTCTTCACCGCAGTCCCAGGTACAGTAATTCACCAAAGGATGTCCGTTTGACAGTAACACTTTACAATAAGGTTCATTAGTTAAAGGTGCAGTGTGTACGTTTTAGTGGTGAGGTTGTGAATTGCACCCAACTGAAGTTACGGTGGTCGACAGGAAGTGATGTCGTCGTCTGAGACCGCAGAGAGTAGCCGGTTAAGCAGTGATGGTTTCTTTACAAATATAAATTATGTTAACTTAATTATTCAGTAATGCGCATATTATTGTGACTTGTTCATCACTGTGTCAGTGTTTTATTCGCTGGCTTTAGCTCGCTTCTTATCATGAAGAACAACACATGAGATGAAACTCGTTTGAAACACTATAGTGTAATTCTAATTTTACTTAACGGATTACATCTTAGAATATGACATAAAAAAAGATGAAGCATACATTTAATAAAGTTCGAGAAAAAAATTGAGACCGAAATTAAAGAAAACAAAGTAGTTGTACTATATCGAATCTAAATTTGATTCAAAATAAAGAATCATGACTCCTAGAGTCGAGTCAGGAGACTCCAGTCGGTTCCCGCCTCTAGTAAAGTGATGTTTGGTGTTTCGCAGGTCAGGTGGTTTCGTCTACAGGCTCGGGTGTGGAGGCGAGCGCTGGCGAGTCTCCCGCACCGGATCTGATGAGATCTGTGCTGGTCATGAGCGGAGGAGAGGGATACATCGACTTCAGGATGGGTGAGGCGCATTACTGATGATCTCACAAGATTCACCCTTCCATCTCGATTCATAAGCTTGTGATTTAAATTCAGTTCCGATTCGGATATATACAGGGTTTGAAATTTAACGTTTTCACTCCCCGGTCAATTTGGCTACTTAAATTTTAAGTTACCGGCAATTCACCTTTGGCTAAGCCCCGCCCCCCTTAGTTACTGTTGCTACGTCCGTCAGCTTCATCTGGGCTCTGGTTTGGTATCATCATGGCTTATGCTGTGACGCTCTTCCTGCTGGAATTTTATCAAACTTTTATAAAGCAGCAAATAAAGTGTCCGATAGAAGTAGGCAAAAGTGTGCGTTCGAAGGCTTTATTCAAGACATAAACGCAAGCAACAACAAGATCCAAATAGAGGCAAAGGCATAACGGTCACAGTCAAAAACTGACCCAGCGCATCATATCCTGATGGAGACGGAGGCTGGGACTCACAATATCAGGAGCAACACTGTTCATGCAGAGCTGGTCTCTATTCACTTCTATAATCGTGATTACAAAGCAAACGGACTACGCGAGTATAAACTTGTATTATTAGCAGCGTGTGCTAGCGTATCAACAATTAGTGTAGAGAACCGAAATCATAACATAAAACTGTCTAACTAGTGTAACTTCACAGTACGGTTAAAAGCTAAATGTATCTTAGAGCAAAAGTGTGTTGTTGATCTTGAGGGGTTTCGCCGACTGAGGACGTCCACACAGTTTAATCCAGAGACGACACTTGTCAGGATTTGACCGGTTTTGGGAAGGGAAAAAACGGACCCCCCTCCAACCTCTCTGGGAAACACGTATCTGTGTTACAAACGCCCAGACACAACGTTTAACCATATTTCTGATAAACTACGACGGTAATAGCCTGCCGAGACCAACAATATGAGACGCCGGTGTTAAAGTCAATGGAGCGCTGTGAACAAGTGTCGGACCGCTGTGGGGCTCGTTCTCGGCTGCGCTGTGATTGGTCAATCTACATTCTAGGGTGTGGCTTAGCCAAAGGCGAATTCAGAAGAGGTAAAAGGACACGACCTCATGAAGCTCCGCCCCCTGTGCCGGGAGCAGCAGCTCATTTGCATTTAAAGGGACAGACACAAAACGGTGTGTTTTTGCTCACCCTCAAAAAGTGACTTTAACTTTCTATATAAAAATATCTGTGGGGTATTTTGAGCTAAAACTTCACACACACACTCTGGGTTCATCAGAGACTTAATTTACATCTTGTGAAAAAAAAATCTAAATCAGAGAAACGTATATTTTCAACCCCAGCCCTACTGATGATATCACACTTTTCCTCTCTCCGTGTCTTTCAAATTGCAGGGGACGAAGGAGGAGACACAGAAAATCTGGATGAACCCACTCTGAAACTACAGCCCTTTCTGGCCAAAGCTGAGCGCAGTCACCTGATCGTGTGGCAGGTCATGGCCAATGAGGAGTGACGTCACCTGACCATGTGACGGGACTGAACCTTTCTCACTCAGTTCTGCTTTATTTAAGATGTTTTAAGCATTGGCTTGCAGTATTTCTCTCATGCAAATCATGATTATCGGCGATTCTGTGCGTTTCCAGGGTCGAAAAGCACAACAGACCCACAATGCACTGCATCTTGAGGTTTCGTGTCGGGTGTAAACGGTTTATTTGTGGGAAGAGAAGGTTTCACAGATTGAAAGCACTGAGCGCTAAAGCAATATCCTCATTTGAATGTCACCAAAGGACAGAAAAGTTGATTTTATAGCCCATTAATGCACACATTAGCATCTAGAGTTCCTCGCTGATCATGTCAGACGTTACGTTGTGCTCGTCCTCCCACTTTTTTAACACTAGAGCAGTTTTTGCAGGACAGCGATGTGTAGATAAAGCAGAGACAGAGCATATTTTTATGAGACTTTTGTACGCGTGTTTCCTGCTGTTCTGCGCTGCGTTAGCACGCGCTCGTCCGCGCAAACTAGCCTGTGCAGTATTTATTTCTACGAACAAGCATTTGCCGTTCAGAATGTAACTCTGTACATTGAATATAAATATATAAAAATACAAATATCTATATGAAACGTAGACTGCTTGATTTTATTCTCTTTTTAAACGTGATTGATGATGTAAATCAGGCGATTGAGCAATCTCTACCGGCGGCAGAAGTGTTCCTCCAGTCATCTATGCACTGTATATAAGGAGAGAGTGTGTGTGTGTGTTTCTGTGCGTGTGTGTGCCTGTGCCTGTGTGTCTGTGAGCGTGTGTGTTTGTGCTTCTGTGCCTGTGTGTGTGTGTGTGTGTTTCTGTGAGCGTGTGTGTGTCTGTGTGTGCGTGCGTGTGTCTGTGCGTGTGCGTGTTTGTGTGTGTCTGTGTGTGTGTGTCTGTGATTGTGTGTGTGCGTGCGTGCGTGTGTTTCTGTGCGTGTGTGTGTGTGTTTCTGTGCGTGCGCGTGTGTGTGTGTCTGTGCATGTGTGTTTCTGTGTCTGGTGTTAGTTGTGTGTGTGTGTGTGTCTGTGCGTGTGTGTGTGTCTGTGCCTGTGCGTGTGTGTGTGTCTG